>NC_056748.1:970815218-970875218 GCF_019279795.1 Protopterus annectens | reverse complement strand
CTATAACTGGATTAAGGAAAGGTAATAAAGACCTAAGATGTAAAGTCATCAGCCTGACTGGGAAAACATCAACAGAGGAGTAGACAAGGCTCAGTCTTAGAGTCAGAGTTTTGTTCAAGGACTTGTTATCAACTTTTTTAATAATTAGAAAACAATTCAAGTATGGTCATTAGAGTATTTAGAAGGCCAGAGATGTTGTTATTTTAGATCTTAACATGTATAATGATGTGTGAGATATTAAGTCTTTATTATGTTCATAAGAAGGTTTCTGGTAACTCTGTTCCTGGTATTAAACACAGGATTGATGCTTGATTGATTCATATTATGTTATAGACTTGACAGACCATGAAGTTTATAAAATTTGTATTCTGCCAGTTCTTATTACAATATTTATTTGTGGTTTACCCAACATTTAAAAGAATTGGAAAAATCCTCTACTATTTATTTTATTTTACATTTGTTTACAGAAAAGGTCTGACTGGACACAGGTCCATTTTCAGCAGAGGCCCGGGGAGAAAAGCTCCATGGTAAGTAAAATTTAAGCAATATGAAAAAATGCAGCATACAGCAATATGAAATAACAAGACACACACATATATATATATATATATATATATATATATATATATATATATATATATATATATACAGAAATAAAGATAGTTAAACATAGTTAATAATACAATAAGTATACAATTTCAGTCAGCAGTAAGAGTATCCTAGACTGTAGTATATATTACAGTAGGTGTATCAGATAGTGAAGTATATAGAGTGGAAGAAACGAAGGACTTATGTAATACATGGGCATAACCATTTATTCACCAAGTGTGATCTAATTGAGTTTTTAAAGTGAGTAGAAGTAGAGGCAGAAGTCAGAGCAGAAGGGAGGTTATTTCAGGTTCTAGCTATTGTATGGCAGAACAGTGCTTTTCCTGCAGTATTGTTAGCCCTTGAGATACAGAGGAGGGATTTGGCGGAAGAGCAGAGAGGATGATTTGTATTATAGTGGGTAAGAAGTTGGCCTAGTGCTGAGTTTTTTCAGGATATCTTACCACATTGTAGGCAATGACTAGCTGGTGATAGTTTAGTAGCTGGGGATGTTCTAGCTATTGCAATTCCCTTAGAGCCTGGCAGTGGTGGGTTCAAAAGGTGGAGTTGTTAGCAAACTTGGCGATTTTATTATAACACGACTTGAGTTTGCAAGGTCAAGTTTTCTAAACTGGGTAAGAATTGATGCAGCATACATTAGAGTGGACGAGAGGTGAGTTTGTTTAGAGAGGGATTTCCTGTGTTTGTATAGTGTTCCCATTTTTTATGGACATTTTTGATAATTTGTGAAATATGAACATTGAAGAGTAGATGTTTGTTAATTTCAATGCCTAGGAGTTTGGTATGGACAGAGGGAGAGATAATAGTGCCATTTTTGGAGGAGATAGTGAAGGGTAGAGGAGCAGATATGGTTTTGTTGGGGGTGAAAAGTAACAATTTGTTTTTTCTCAGGTATTAGGATAAGTTGGATCTGAGTGATCCATCTTTCCACAGAGCTAAAGGATTCCTGGATGAGTTGTTGTAGAGTGGCAAGTGATGGATCAGAACAGATAAGAGATGAATTGTCAGCATATTGTGTAAGTGAAGCATGCTGTGTGGTAGTATGGAGATTATTGGTAAATATGGAGAAAAGACGTGGGCCTAATATTGAGCCTTGTGGTATGCCTATGGTAGTTGGGAGTAAGGGGGATAATATATCTTGTCATTGGACAGACTGCTGCCTTTTTGACAGATAGCTTTTAAACCAGGCTATGGTGGAAAGGGCAAAGGATAGGGAGGCAAGGGTGTCTAGTAGTAAGGAATGTGAGACCATGTCAAATGCTTTTGAGAGGTTTAAGAATATTGCAGATACAAAGTTCTTATTATTTCTGTGTTGATTGACCAGATTGGTGAAAGAGAGCAGAGTGGTTGGTGTGCTATGGTGTTGCTGGAAGGTGTGCTGTGTGAGGAAGAGGAGATTATGTGAGTTTAGGAATTGCATTACTTTAGAATGTATACATTTCTCGAGTATTTTAGATAAGGGGGATAGAATGGCAATAGGGCAATAATTTGAATATTCATAAGAGTTTCTGCCTTTGTGAAGTGGAATAATATATGATACCTTCCATATTGTGGGATATATGCTTCTTGTATGGGAGTGGTTGATAAGAATAGAAATATGGTAGGATAAGGATTCAGCAGCTATTTTTAGGAAGTTGGCTGGTAGATTGTCAGCAGCAATGGTGGTAGGTTTCAGTTTTTGGGAGAGTTTTTTAGTTGTGGAGGTAGGAATGGGTGAGAGAATAAAGGATGGGATGTTGTCAGGGCATTTGGTTGGGTTATATGTAGGGTTGTTCTTGGATCGTTGCGAGGATAGTGTTAAGATGGATTCTGTGAAATGGTGATTAAATTGGGAGGCAATGTCCTTATTGTCATTGGTGGAGTTGGGAGTGGAAGTGGTAGTTTTGTCTGGTTTTAGAAGAGAGTTGATGACATGCCAAAACTTTAGGGAATCTTTTGAATGTCTGTTTTGGATATCAATGAAGTAATTTTTGTCTCTTGGCCCAATTTCTAATTTGTAGGTAGTTTTTTTTTGGCTAGGCTAGTATTGTCCTTCTTCCAGGTTTTCCAAGCATTCTCTAGACTTTAGTAGGGCTCTAGTTTCCCTAGTTAACCATGGTGCAAAATTTACCTTGGCTCTAATTTTCCTAATGGGTGCGAGTCTGTCAAGGACATTGGTGAGAATACTATTAAAGTAGATAATGGCCTGGTCTAATTCTAGGGTTTCCACTGGTTCCCAGTTACTATGGTTTAGAATACCATTAAGTTCTTGTATATTTAGTTTGCTGTCATCTCTGACTTGTCTAAAAACAATTGGTTTAGATATGTTGGTATGTTTCTGCAGGAGGAAAGTGGGGAGATGGTGACTAAGTCCATCTGGGAGGCAACATGTCTGGTAGTTTTGTTTGGGGCAGTTGACTAGTGTCCAGTCTAGAATGGATTGTTTATTGGGTTTTTTGTCAACTCTCTTGGGTTCTTGGATAAGTTGGGTAAAACTGAAATGATTAATATGATAATGATAATGGTTAGTGGGGTTGTTAAAGGTACAGGCTAACCAGTCAGTGTTTAGGTCACCTAGTAGGAAGGTTTCCTGATGGAGATTGTCTGTGGCTCATTGTAACATTTCTTCATTGGTGGGAGAGTTATTACCTGGGGGAATATAACAGCAGAGAATAATGATAGTTTTTCTGTCATTTATGCTTAGGGTTGAACCTAAGGTTTCGGCATCTTGAAATTTAGGTATGGGGGTTTGTAGAACTTTGCTGTTGAGTGTATTTTTAAAAAGGATAGCAACCCTACCTCTTTTTTTGTCCACTCTGTCCAGTCTTAGGATGTTATATCCTGGTGGGAGAATTTCCACATTTTGGGTACTAGGTTTTAGCCACGCCCCAGTAATGGTTAGTATGTCACGGGAGTAGTGTGCTGTAAATGCATGTAGGTCAGGAAGCTTGTTAGAGACACTTCTGATGTTGACATTAAGAATCAAAAGGTCAGAGATTTGCCTGGATGAGAGCAGAGAGTTTTGTGGCCCTGGGTTTGGGTGTATGTCTCCTTAAACAAGTAGACATTTTGTGGTAAACAGTATGTGTTTGATTGTGTGCAATATGTCTATGCTGGATCTCAGTGACATTTTTCTAGTGTAAGATGGTGTTATGTGAGAGTTATAAATGTGTAGTATTAAGCTGTCTTGAAATAATGTAGAAGAGATAGGAAAGCATATGTGTGAGTATGTATTTGAGTAAGTGTTGTATGAAATGATGTGCTTTCTAGTGATGTGTTTGTATATATTGATGTGATGTTTGTTAGGTATGTGAAGGTTAGGAAGAGAAATTCTAAGATGAATGGTATTTTTTGAGGGAGTGGTAGTTGTGTCTTAGTGGTCTTGGGGTTCAAGTATGGAGATATGCGTGAAGGCATGGCAAGTAGATAGTATGTATCTTTTTAATGTAGAAATTGGATATGGGTGTAGACAGGGGAAGTGATGAGAGGTCTTTGAGTGGAGGAAGTTGTGGTCAGGTGATTAGGGAATAAATGTAGAGGTAGTGAGGGCGGGAAATGGGGGTAGAGTATGGGACCGAAGTGAGCCGAGCACAACAAGGTGAACAGAGCGGGGCTACGGCAGTCCTCAAGACTGCAGAACATATATATAGGACTGGTAGGGTCAGGACAGTAAAAGGAAGATGATTTCTAGTGAGTATACAGCCAATTTCTTAGAAATATTGTTTTTTTATCCAGAGTTATATTAGTTTGGGTAAACTGCAGGACTTTAGGGATAGCCTAGAGGGAAAGATGCCAGTGCTGCAGATCCCCGAGCAGTACACTATACAATCAAGTCCCACAGTTTACAGGATAACAGAGATAAAAATGTTATTAACCTTGTTTATTAACTGTAATTTACAAAACAGGGTTAGAAAGCTGGAGAAATTCAGTTTCTGCCTTGAGCAGCTGTCCCTAACATTGTGAGCCTTTCACTGGGGGTGGGCTGGATTAGGTGTAAAGGTCTGATAAATCCTGGGAAGGAGAAAGGAGAGAAAGAGAAAAAAATATGGGTGCAAAGTTAGCGGCGTATAACAGTCACTGTAAAGACTTCCATAAATTACCCATATTTAGTCACTTAAGGTAATAGAATGACCTTCCACAAGAGCAAACAATGAGAATAAACCATGAGATATCAGCTGTAAAATGCTAGTGAAAAAAAACTCAGTTATTTGTTGTTATGGCAGCAAAATAGATACTCCTAAAAACACCACAATATTGCATAGGGAAAAGTCCTTAGGGAAAAACTTATATTCTTTCCAGTTTCACAATATCAGAGCACAGTGTTAGGTCAACAGTATGTCTACTTCCTCCCAAGTAAATCTATAATTTAGGCCATGCTACCCTGAGCACACTTGATGGTGGGTGTAAGTTTCTAAGAATTTCTTTAACAGACTACAGCTTAAATTATTATGCCATGCTTCTCTGTGCACACAGCAGTTGATAATTAGGCCATATTTCTCTGTGCACACTTGTGAATGGGTGTAAGTCTTTCACATTCCTGAATACAAATTAAATGCTTCTCTATGGCTACAGCATCAGACCACAGCAGTAGATCAGGCTAATATCGTTTCTATAACAGTAGTAATTAGGCCACGCTTCTCAGTGCATGTTTGTGAGTGTAAGTAAGATATCAAGCTTTCCTATGCTGCATGAACACAATACACCTTCAAAAAGTTTCTTTAAACAAAGCACAGAAATGTTCTACTACTCCTTAATGCACATCGATAGTTTATGCAGTTTAACAGTGATCGCTTCTATTACATATACACATATACTAATTATGTATTTGTTATTACAAAACTCAGCACCGTAAAGTATAACATTTGCTGTTTAGACAGTTTGAACATTGAGTAGTATTCCCTTACCACCACCACTGGGTTCTGCGAGCATGAACTTTTGAACTGAGAAAATGGCACAAGTCTTCACAGGTATAATACCTTGTTTTTTATGGCCAGGTAGCTAGGGTAACAGTATCCTGATTGGTTGAAATTGTAGTATGTGCGGTTACATAGCCATACACCAGTCCTTGAGACTGCAGATCCTATCTATAGGACTGGTCAGGTCAGGACAGTAAAAGGAAGATGATTTCTAGTGAGTATACTGCCAATTTCTTAGAAATATTGTTTTTTTATCCAGAGTTATATTAGTTTGGATAAACTGCAGGATTTTAGGAATTGCCTAGAGGGAAAGGTGCCAGTGCTGCAGTTCCCCGAGTGGTACACTATACAATCAAGCCCCACAGTTTACAGGTTAAGAGATAAAAATGTTATTAACCTTGTTTCTTATCTGTAATTTACAAGACAGGGTTAGAAAGCTGGAGAAACTCTGTTTATGCCTCTAGCAGCTATCCCTAACGTTGCAAGCCTTTTATGGGGTGGTGGGCTGGGTTAGGTGCAAAGGTTTGATAATTCCTGGGAAGGAGAAAAGAGAGAAACTGAAAAAAATATGGGTGCAAAATTAACAGAGTATAACAGGTACTGTAAAGACTTACAAAATTGCCCAGATTTAGTCACATTAGATAATGGAATGACCTTCTACAACAACAAACAGTGAGACTAAATTACGAGATATCAGCTGTAACATGCTAGTGAAAACAAAGCTCAGGTATTTGTTGTTCTGGCACCAAAATAGATAGTTCTAAAAACACCACAATATTGCATAGGGAAAAGTCCTTAGTAAAGACATATTCTTTCTAATTTCACAATATCATCACACAGCGTTAGGTCAACAGTATGTCTATTTCCTCCAGGGAAATCTTTAATTTAGGCCACGCTACTCTGTGCACACTTGAGGGTGGGTGTAAGTTTCTAAGCTTTTCTTTAACAGGCTACAGCTTAAATAATTATGCCATGCTTCACTGTGCACACAGCGTTTGATAATTAGGCCATACTTCTCTGTGCACACTTGTGAATGGTTGTAAGTCTTTCACATTCCTGAATACAAATTAAATGCTTCTCAACAGCTACAGCATAAAACCACAGCGTTAGATTAGGCTAATATGATTCCTATAACAATAATAGTTAGGCCAGGCTTCTCAGTGCACATTTGTGAGTGTAAGATATCAAGCTTTCCTATGCTGCATGAACGCAATACACCTTCAAAAAGTTTCTTGGGGGGGGCCAAGATGCCAGTCTGAGAGCAGCAGAAATCCATAGCTCTGCTTAGATTTTAATATCCTGAAAGGAAATATATTTTAATTTTTAGAAAAATCCAGCTAAAAGTATACCAAAAGATAGATTATCATAGACTTTATTATTTTCTAAAAACTAATACATAGTCAAGAGAATTTTTTAATTATTTCTGTCAAGACGTTTTCTACCGGAGATCTCAAGATGAGCAACTCAAAGAACCCACAACAGGAGAGTGCAGTGACGAAAGAACTACATCTTATAATAACAAACATTCAAGAACTGTCACTAAAAACATGAGCAACGTGAAGAACCCACACCAGGAGAGTGCAGTGAAGAAAGAACTACATCTTATAACAACAAACATCCAAGAACTGTCACTAAAAACATGAGCAACGTGAAGAACCCACACCAGGAGAGTGCAGTGAAGAAAGAACTACATCTTATAATAACAAACATCCAAGAACTGTCACTAAAAACATGAGCAACGTGAAGAACCCACACCAGGAGAGTGCAGTGAAGAAAGAACTACATCTTATAATAACAAACATCCAAGAACTGTCACTAAAAACATGAGCAACGTGAAGAACCCACACCAGGAGAGTGCAGTGAAGAAAGAACTACATCTTATAATAACAAACATCCAAGAACTGTCACTAAAAACATGAGCAACGTGAAGAACCCACACCAGGAGAGTGCAGTGAAGAAAGAACTACATCTTATAATAACAAACATCCAAGAACTGTCACTAAAAACATGAGCAACTCAAAGAACCCACATCAGGAGAGTGCAGTGAAGAAAGAACTACATCTTATAATAACAAACATCCAAGAACTGTCACTAAAAACATGAGCAACGTGAAGAACCCACACCAGGAGAGTGCAGTGAAGAAAGAACTACATCTTATAATAACAAACATCCAAGAACTGTCACTAAAAACATGAGCAACGTGAAGAACCCACACCAGGAGAGTGCAGTGAAGAAAGAACTACATCTTATAATAACAAACATCCAAGAACTGTCACTAAAAACATGAGCAACGTGAAGAACCCACACCAGGAGAGTGCAGTGAAGAAAGAACTACATCTTATAATAACAAACATCCAAGAACTGTCACTAAAAACATGAGCAACGTGAAGAACCCACACCAGGAGAGTGCAGTGAAGAAAGAACTACATCTTATAATAACAAACATCCAAGAACTGTCACTAAAAACATGAGCAACGTGAAGAACCCACATCAGGAGAGTGCAGTGAAGAAAGAACTACATCTTACAATAACAAACATCCAAGAACTGTCACTAAAAACATGAGCAACGTGAAGAACCCACACCAGGAGAGTGCAGTGAAGAAAGAACTACATCTTACAATAACAAACATCCAAGAACTGTCACTAAAAACATGAGCAACATGAAGAACCCACACCAGGAGAGTGCAGTGAAGAAAGAACTACATCTTATAATAACAAACATCCAAGAACTGTCACTAAAAACATGAGCAACGTGAAGAACCCACACCAGGAGAGTGCAGTGAAGAAAGAACTACATCTTATAATAACAAACATCCAAGAACTGTCACTAAAAACATGAGCAACGTGAAGAACCCACACCAGGAGAGTGCAGTGAAGAAAGAACTACATCTTATAATAACAAACATCCAAGAACTGTCACTAAAAACATGAGCAACGTGAAGAACCCACACCAGGAGAGTGCAGTGAAGAAAGAACTACATCTTATAATAACAAACATCCAAGAACTGTCACTAAAAACATGAGCAACGTGAAGAACCCACACCAGGAGAGTGCAGTGAAGAAAGAACTACATCTTATAATAACAAACATCCAAGAACTGTCACTAAAGCATGAGCAACGTGAAGAACCCACACCAGGAGAGTGCAGTGAAGAAAGAACTACATCTTACAATAACAAACATCCAAGAACTGTCACTAAAAACATGAGCAACGTGAAGAACCCACACCAGGAGAGTGCAGTGAAGAAAGAACTACATCTTATAATAACAAACATCCAAGAACTGTCACTAAAACATGAGCAACGTGAAGAACCCACACCAGGAGAGTGCAGTGAAGAAAGAACCACATCTTATAATAACAAACATCCAAGAACTGTCACTAAAAACATGAGCAACGTGAAGAACCCACACCAGGAGAGTGCAGTGAAGAAAGAACCACATCTTATAATAACAAACATCCAAGAACTGTCACTAAAAACATGAGCAACGTGAAGAACCCACACCAGGAGAGTGCAGTGAAGAAAGAACTACATCTTATAATAACAAACATCCAAGAACTGTCACTAAAAACATGAGCAACGTGAAGAACCCACACCAGGAGAGTGCAGTGAAGAAAGAACTACATCTTATAATAACAAACATCCAAGAACTGTCACTAAAAACATGAGCAACGTGAAGAACCCACACCAGGAGAGTGCAGTGAAGAAAGAACTACATCTTATAATAACAAACATCCAAGAACTGTCACTAAAAACATGAGCAACGTGAAGAACCCACACCAGGAGAGTGCAGTGAAGAAAGAACTACATCTTATAATAACAAACATCCAAGAACTGTCACTAAAAACATGAGCAACGTGAAGAACCCACACCAGGAGAGTGCAGTGAAGAAAGAACTACATCTTACAATAACAAACATCCAAGAACTGTCACTAAAAACATGAGCAACGTGAAGAACCCACACCAGGAGAGTGCAGTGAAGAAAGAACTACATCTTATAATAACAAACATCCAAGAACTGTCACTAAAAACATGAGCAACGTGAAGAACCCACACCAGGAGAGTGCAGTGAAGAAAGAACTACATCTTATAATAACAAACATCCAAGAACTGTCACTAAAACATGAGCAACGTGAAGAACCCACACCAGGAGAGTGCAGTGAAGAAAGAACTGCATCTTATAATAACAAACATCCAAGAACTGTCACTAAAAACATGAGCAACGTGAAGAACCCACACCAGGAGAGTGCAGTGAAGAAAGAACTACATCTTATAATAACAAACATCCAAGAACTGTCACTAAAAACATGAGCAACGTGAAGAGCCCACACCAGGAGAGTGCAGTGAAGAAAGAACTACATCTTATAATAACAAACATCCAAGAACTGTCACTAAAAACATGAGCAACGTGAAGAACCCACACCAGGAGAGTGCAGTGAAGAAAGAACTACATCTTATAATAACAAACATCCAAGAACTGTCACTAAAACATGAGCAACGTGAAGAACCCACACCAGGAGAGTGCAGTGAAGAAAGAACTACATCTTATAATAACAAACATCCAAGAACTGTCACTAAAAACATGAGCAACGTGAAGAACCCACACCAGGAGAGTGCAGTGAAGAAAGAACTACATCTTATAATAACAAACATCCAAGAACTGTCACTAAAAACATGAGCAACGTGAAGAACCCACACCAGGAGAGTGCAGTGAAGAAAGAACTACATCTTATAATAACAAACATCCAAGAACTGTCACTAAAAACATGAGCAACGTGAAGAACCCACACCAGGAGAGTGCAGTGAAGAAAGAACTACATCTTATAATAACAAACATCCAAGAACTGTCACTAAAAACATGAGCAACGTGAAGAACCCACACCAGGAGAGTGCAGTGAAGAAAGAACTACATCTTATAATAACAAACATCCAAGAACTGTCACTAAAAACATGAGCAACGTGAAGAACCCACACCAGGAGAGTGCAGTGAAGAAAGAACTACATCTTATAATAACAAACATTCAAGAACTGTCACTAAAAACATGAGCAACGTGAAGAACCCAGACCAGGAGAGTGCAGTGAAGAAAGAACTACATCTTATAATATATCGAAAATTTGCTACGTTCCCAAAGGATTGATGTTGTTATTGTTTGTGAAACATGGTTAATGAACAATGACTGGAAACCAATTCTGACAGGGTATAAATGTTTTTACTGTAACAGACATTCTAACAAAAAATCAGGTGGAGGTGTTATGATAGGGATTAAAGATAGCTATGAGACCTGTGATTATTACATATTCAATGATAACACCAATACTTTAGACTGTGTAACTGTGACAATAAAGACAACCTTGGAACATATAACAATTGTTGGAGTGTATAGACCACCAAAGTCAAGTGCAGATGACCTAGAGGAATTCATACATTTCTTACATGAAACACAGGAGGGAAGAATAATATTAGCCGAGGACTTAAATTTACTAGAAACAGACTGGAATAATATTGATTCAACAACGTTAGTAAAGAAATTATTCACAGAGTATATTCAGGAACAACAAATGCTTCAGATTGTAAAAAACCTACCAGGGGACGGAATATACTATATATTGTCTGTGTTCCCAAAGAAATTACTGTAAATTCAAGTCAAGTTTTACCATCATTGATGCGCACTGATCATGGAGTTATTAAGGTTAATTTGTTGCTAGATAATTCTGCCAAACTGAAATCTAAGCCAATGCACAGAATGTTAATTACAGATTATAGGGAAGCAAACCGGTTCTTGGAATTCATAAATTTCAATGCCCTGGATCAACTAATCCATAACCCCACCAGGGGCTCCAATATCCTACACCTGGTCATTACTAACAAGGGAAATCGATGCTCCACACCTATGTTCACCCCCTCATTGGTCAGGTCTGCCAAAAGCTAATCACTCTTAACATCCACATCCCACCCCACCCACCAGTATGGAAACCTCCATAAAAAACTTCTCCAAAGTCAACTTCATGCTACTCAAGTCAGAAGTGACAAACTTCATGACACCCATGCAGACGGGAACTGAAAGTTCGACTGCTGAATCCTGCACTAAGGCACTGTACGAGCACATCCACTCATGCATGAATCATGCCATCCCAAATGGAACTAAGATGCTCTCCTCCAAACAAAGGAAGCCAATCTGGTGGTCCCCTGCCATAAACAAATTTTACAACAAAAGGAAGAAACTGTTGCAGAAAAGAGGAAAATCCCAGGATGCAAAAAAAACTCTCTTACCAGCCTCAGTAAGAAGCTGAGATCCCTCATAAAATCATCCAAAGCTAGTTATGAAAATAAAATTGCCAAAGATTCCAAAGACAACCACAAGGCATTCTATAACTATGTCAAGAATCTAAATGGCAATGCTCAGATCTGCCCTAAGCTATAACAGAATGGCATTAAATATACTGATCCCAAGAATATTGCCAATATCCTGGCAGAGCAATTCAGTGCCAACTTCACCCACGTCTCATCCCCTAAACGGCCCACCTCAATACCAGAAGATTGCCAAATTACGGTAATAATGGCCACACAGGTGAAAAACGCATTCTTCAAAGCTGAGAATACAGCATCCATGGGACCAGATGACATCCCGGGCTGTGTACTACATGAACTACAGAATGAACTGGCACCTCACCTAAGTGTCATGTTTAATCATAGCCTCACCTCAGACTTTGTGCCCACTGAGTGGCGCACAGCTACAGTTATCCCACTCCACAAGGGGCGATCCTCCTTGGATCCCGGAAACTACCACCCCATCAGTCTGACGAGCCTGCAAGGCCATGGAATGTACTATCATGGAAATTATAAACAAAGACATTGACAACCTTCAAACACTGGATCCCACCCAGTTTGCATTCCTTGCAGGGTTGATCTTGTATCCTGAACCAGATTGACTTCTTCAAATCAGTCTCCAGAGCTATGGATGAGGGTAAGGCAGTCCACACAGCCTATCTGGACCTTGCCAAGGCCTTTGACACCCTCCCCTACTCTGGAATCATAGATAGACTTACTAAGCTGGGCATTAATCCCTATGTCACTCGATGGGTTGCCAACTGGCTTACTGAGCCACACTGTAAAAGTAGCCGACTACAAATCCAGCTCCAGACAAGTGACAAGTGGAGTACCTCAGGGTTCAGTCCCGCTCTTGTTTGGCATCTACTTTTCTGAAGTACAGGCCAACACTAAGGGACTCTGGCTAACAAAGTTCGCAGATGACTGCAAGCTGGGAGCCATTATTGAATCCCCAAATGATGTAGATACTCTACAAAAGGGACTTACAGAAACTGATGCTTAGTTCCAGAGCCATGGGCTCAAGCTCAATGCCAAGAAATGTACAGTTATCCCCTTTGGGAAAAAACATGTACCCATGAATTACCACATAGGTGGCAGTACACTAAACACTGAAAGTGTGATAAGAGACTTAGGGACACAGGTGGACAGTGGTCTCAACTTTGACAACCACATCGCCACAACAGTCAGAAAATCCTTCTATGTGGCACACCTCATCACTAAGGGCTTTTCATCCAGAAAAAAGGAGGTCCCTGTGCCACTGTACTCCTCCCTCATTAGACCCATTATAGAATACAATGCCCCGTTTGGTATGTACCCCTCAAGACATCTGCAACAACTGGAAAGGCAGCAGAAATACCTCACTAAAAGAATCACAGGCCTAAAGCAGATGCCCTACGCTGACCGCCTTAAAAAAACTCCAGCTATACTCTGTCACATATTGTCTACTCGGAGATGATCTCTGCTTAACATACAAGGCTATGATAAACCCAGAGCTGTTGGACATGCTACACTTAAATAAATCCCAGTCCCTCAGAGGCACAAGCTCCAGGGATCTAAACCTTGTCATCACAATAAACAAAACATACTTGAGGGATATGTTCCTGACCCAGAGACTCCCCAGACTCTGGAATAGACTGCCCATACATGTCAAGCAGAGCGCCTCTTTTGCCCTCTTCAAAAGGAACCTTGATGATTGGATGGGAGAAAGGAAATTCACCCCGGGGATCACATCAGTAACCCTGCTAGACAGGGGTCCAGGGAAGTAAATAGTGCGGGAAGAAATATCGAGGGAATTGTTATGGCTAAGGTTGTATAGGCCCTAAGGCTGATAGCCTAGTGCCAACCTATGAACCTATGAAAACAGGTACTATATAAAATTAACTGGAGTGAGGTGTTCAGTGGAAAAACTGCAGATGGAATGTGGAAAGATTTGAAAGAAAAGTTGTTTGAGTGTAAAAAAGTGAAAAAATATATTTAACACCAGGATCTAGGCACACAAACTCAGGGGGGTATATTTCCATAAGAACAAGATACCTGATTAAGGTAAGAAACAAAATATATAAGAAATGGAAGAGAGGTTGAACTACAACTTTGAAAACTGAAATAAACAAGCTGGACAAACAGATTAAGCATAGTGTTAGATAAGAGCAAGAAAAATTTGAAGAAAATTTATATAAAGATATTGAGCATAACAGGAAACCTTTTTAGGTTCATAGGTTCATAGGTAGGTACTAGGCTATTAGTCCTAGGGCCTATATAATCCTAGCCAAAAAGGTACCCTGGCTTTTGCCAACCAAGAAAATTATTTTCCTGTGCCCCTGTCGAGCAGAGCCTCTGAAGTGATCCCTGGGGTGAATTTCCTATTTCCCATCCAATCATCAAGATTTTTCTTGAAGAGTGCTAATGAGGAGCTCTGTTTGACATAGATAAGTAGTCTGTTCCAGAGTATGGGAAGTCTCTGGGACAGGAATATATCCCTCCAGCATGTTCTGTTTATTGTGGTGACAAGGTTTAGGTCCCTGGAGCATGTAGCTCAGAAGGATTGGGATTTCTTTAAGTGGAGCATGTCCAACAGCTCTGGGTTTGACATAGCTTTGTATGTTAGGCAGAGATTGCCTCTGAGTAGACGATATGCGATGGAGTAAAGCTGGAGTTTTTTAAGACAGTCTGCGTATGGTATCTGTTTGAGGCCAGTAATCCTCTTTGTGAGGTATTTCTGTGGCCTTACCAGTTGTTGTAGATGTCTTGTGAGGTACATACCAAAAGGGGCGTTGTACTCTATAATGGGTTTAATAAGTGATGAGTAGAGGGGAACAATGACTTCTTTTTTTCCGGATGAGAAACCTTTTGTGATGAGGTGAGCCATGTAGAAGGATTTCCTGACCACTGTGGCAATGTGATTATCAAAGGAGAGATTACTGTCCACCTGTGTCCCAAGGTCTCTTATCACACTTTCGGCATTAAGTCAACTGCCACTTATGTGGTAGTTCATGGGTACAGAGTTTTTACCAAAGGGGATGACAATACACTTTTTGGCATTGAGCTTCAGGCCATGGCTTTGACACCAGGCATCTGTCTCAGTGAGGCTCTTTTGTAGTATGTCCACATCGTTAGGAGTTTCGATTATGGCTCCTAGTTTGCAGTCATCTGCAAACTTTGTTAGCCAAAGACCTTCTGTGTTAGCCTGTACTTCAGAAAAGTAGATACCAAACAGGAGAGGACCCAGGACTGAACCCTGTGGTACTCCACTTGTCACTGGTCTGAAGTCGGATTTGGAGTCTGCTACTTTCACAGTGTGAGTTCTGTCCATGAGCCAGTTGGCAACCCATCTTGTGACAAAGGGATTTATACCTAGTTTAGTGAGCTTATCTATAATTCCAAAGTGGGGGATGGTGTTGAAAGCCTTGACGAGATCTAGATAAGCTGTGTGAACCACCTTACCCTCATCTATAGCTTTGGTGACTGCTTCAAAGAAGTCAATCAAGTTCAGGCGACATGATCTGCCTTTTACAAACCTGAACTGGGTAGTGTCCAGAGTTTGGAGATTACCAATGTCTTGGTTTTTGAGTTCCATGATGATACGTTACATGGCCTTGCAGACCAGGCTCATCAGGCTAATGGGGAGGTAGTTCCCAGGGTCTGTCATGGCTCCTCTTTGTGGAGTGGGATAACTGTTGCGGTGCACCATTCAGTGGACCAAAAGCCTGAGATGAGGCTATGATTGAACATGGTACTTAGGTAGGGTGCCAGTTTATTCTGTAGTTTGTGTAGAACGCAGCCTGGGATATTGTCAGGTCCCATGGATGCTGTGTTCTTGGCTTTGGAGAGTGTGTTTTTTATCTGTGCAGCCATGATTACAGGAACTTTGCATTCTTCGGTATAGAGATGGGCCCTCTAGGGGGTGAGACGGAGGTAAAGTTAACACTGAACCTGTCTGCCAGGATGTTAGCAATATCAGTTGGTTCTGTATATTTAGTGCCATTGTGCTGTAACTCAGAGCAGATCTGAGTGTTGCCATTGAGATTCTTTACATAGCTATAGAATGCTTTGTGACTGTATTTAGTGTCAGTGGCAATTTTTTTTTCGTAACTAGCTTTGGAGGATTTTATGAGGGATCTCAGCTTCTTACTGAGGTTAACCAGGGAGTTCCTCCAGTCATGGGATTTTACTCTTTTTTGCAACAGTTTCTTTCTTCTGTTGTAGAGTTTGTATATGGATTTTTTTTTATAGATACATAAGATGTGGAAGGAGTAAAGATACACAAATTGATAAACTGTGTGCAGATTCTAACATTTATTCTCAGACACAACATATTATAGATATATTTTCAAAATCTTATGCAAAACAGTTTGGCTCCACAAAAGGAGTGGTAAGTTGTCCTAGTGACATCCAGGTAACCCCAGATACTGGAATCAAATTAGATTATATTGAAAAAGAACTGTGCAAACTGGATCCAAACAAAGTGCAGGGAGGAGACAGAATAAGTAACAGTGACCTGAGAACACTTCAGCAAGAAATTACACTGCCATTATATCTATTATTCACTAGGTCATATAAATATGGGGAGATTCATCTAGATTGGAGACATGCACTTATTAAACCTGCATTTAAGTGAAATGGGAGTAGGACAAACCTAGAATCATATAGCCTCTTAAGTCTACTTTCATGTTGTGGAAAAATAATGAAGAAGGTAATACTGGATAAGTTATTGTCAGAACTGGATAGGTTTGGACTTGAAATCATATATTAGCATGCATATGTTAAAAATAGATATATTACCACCTGTAACATGATGTTCTATAACAATATAATAGCAGCTATGAATGAAAAAATGTGCTGTGCTGTGATTTATATAGATTTAACTTCAGCATTTGACAGGGTCATACACAAAACACTGATCAATAAATTAGTACAACTAGGTATTGATATACTGTTGATAAGATGGATAGCTGCATAGCTTACAAATAGGACATGGCAAGTATCACATACCAACTGGACAGGTGAAATCCTTGGTTGCAGTCAAGGTGTCCCACAGGGCTCTGTCCTAGTTCCTTACTTGTTTAGATTGTATCTTTCAGACCTTACTTTTTCATCTGAAGTTTTCTACAGTTTATATGCTGATGACCTGAAATTGGATAAACTGATTACAAGTGTTACAGATAAGGCATGTCTGCAAAATAATTTGACTAAATTGACCATTTGGGTACAGGAGAATAATATATTGATAAATACATCAAAAACTAAGCATATGAGATTTGGGACACATAGACTGAAAGGTGAATATTTAATATAGCACACAGTGATTGAAATTGTAGACTCATTTATGGACCTGGGTATATGGGTAGATTCAGCTATGAGTTTTTCTAATCATATCAACCAATTGGCTAATGATAGTTATAGAACTATAGGTTATATAAAAAGATTTATAAAGTTTAGGAAGTCAAACATAATGATGTCATTATTTGTTACTTACATTAGACCAAAACTTGGGTATGGAATAACAATATGGAAACCCTATAGAAAAACAAGCATGAATAAATTGGAAAGAGTACAGCGGAAATATACCAAGGGCATCCATGGATGTGAAAATCTAAGTTATTATGAAAGATTAAAATATCTGAACTTCTACAATGTCTCTTACAGATATTTAAGAGGAGATTTTATTCAGGTATATAGAGCATTTAGGGACAACTACCTCTGGGAATGTTTGGGGTTATCAAAAAAGTACTAGAGAATCATCAGATTACCTATGTAGAAGATTCTATAGGAATTAGAGGTGTACTAATTGGTTCTCTAACAGAATAGCTGATGCTTGGAACAGACTACCAAATTACATTAAAGCAAGTACTAGTTTAAATATTTTTAAAGAACAGCCTGGACATTTATTATGGGAACAAGTGTTTTGTTATATTGGACATCCAGAAGGGCACTAATGCCCGTGCTTGAAAAATGTGTATGTATATGTATGTATAATAGCAAACATCCATGAACTGTCACTAAAAATTGACAAATTTGAAAACAAAATGGATATTATCAAATAAGAATGTAGTAAACAGCTGGAACTTCTAAATGAAATAGTAAAAAAACAATCTGAACAGATTCTTGCCTTGGAGGAAACAGTACCTAACCTGGATACTAGAGTGACAGAAAATGAACATCACAATGAATTTCTTCTAAAGCAAAACACCAGACTGAGTGAGAAACTGGAAGACCTTGAAAGTAGATCAATGAGGAATAACATAAGAATATATGGAATTCCTGCGAAAGAAGTGGGTACTAACATGATTCAATTCCTCATTAAGTGGTTTTCATCAGCACTAAACATGCCTGAATCCCTCTCTTTTGGAATTTAGAGGGCTTATCAGTCCCTAGCAAATCCAGCTTCATCTCTGAGTTCATCTAACCCCAGGTCTATAATAGTTAGATTTCTTTCCTCACAAGACAAGGACTTAGTGATAATATCAGCTTGGACTAATTCCCCTATCAAGATGGGTAAAAAAGTTATTCATTTTGACAATGACTACACCTCTGCAGTCATATCCAGAAGAAAGGAATGTGTTCCTCTAATTAAGTCCTTGAAAAAAGCCAATATTAAAGCTCAAATTATTTTTCCTGTTGCCAGAAGGAGTGAAGATCTTTGATTTCCTACAAGAAACAGTAGAATTTATTCAAAAGAAGAAAATACTGTCGGACATAGAAAAAATGGAATGGTCATCCCAGGGTTTGAAGAGACAGGCAACAAAAAATGGATGGTGTGTGAAGGAAGGAGCAAACAAAATGAAGAAACTAAAGAACAAATGAATAAATTCCTTCCAATTTTAAATGCTTTGTTTTATGAATCATAATATATTTGATTCTGGAAAATCTGTATACTGTAAGTTAATGTGAATCATCTCTACTATTAACTTACTCTTTTCCTGTCTATAGCTAATACTTCTAATTACATATGGTACTAAGTATTTAAATAACATTCTCTCTCTCTCTCTCCCTCTCTTCCTTCTTCCTATTCCTTTTTGTTACTAATTTTTCTTTTCTCTCTTTTCCCCACTATAAGTACTTTACATAATTTTCCCTTTTAAATAACTACAAATGATATATGTCTTCTAATTCTTCAGTAATGGTATAATTTGACTTAATACCAAAGTGCAATTTTTCTAGTGGGTCAGTGGTGGGGTAACAATATGTTTCTGATTAGTGTTTCTAACTAGATGTTTTAGACTCTTTGTTTAGACACATATAAACATTAATATAGTACATTAATGGTGTTTTATAGTTTTATACATGGCAACATATATATGCATATATATATATATATATATATATATATATATATATATATATATATATATATATATATATATATGCATCTGGATCCCTATCACATGGTCGACAGGCCATATGATCGACTTTCATTTGGTCGACAGTTCATTTGGTCGACAAGCAGTTTTATGTGGGGGGCTTTGCCCCCCACCCCTCCCCCCAATGTGGGGGGCTGTGCCCCCCAACTATATATATCAACTCCAGGGTTGCACAACATTGGGGAGGGGGGCAAATCTGCCTGTTGACCAAATGAATTGTCGACCAAATGAAAGTCGATCAAATGGCTTGTCGACCATCTCAGGTAGAACCATGTATGTATATATATATATATATATATATATATATATATATATATATATATATATATATACTAAGTTCTTTTTTTTTTCTCTGGTCTGGTTAATTGGTGGGTAAATGATTGAAATGTTATAAAATGATTTCTGATTTGAGGCAGCTGTTGGTACTTTTAAATAGCTATGTTTATATGAAAGGGTTATTTTTTCAAGATGATGTTTTGTGAGAAAACTGGTGATCTGTGTGACTGTGCTCATTGTGGAGATTCATGACATGCACTGACATGGCAGCTTGAGTTTTTTTTCTGGTTTCTGTTAACCTCTAAAAGCTTCAAGATTTGATTTCCCACTGAAACTGCCTTTTTCCTCACTAGAGACAACCTCTGTTATGCATGAGCCTATTTAGATACTTTTTAACAAGTTTATGAAGCTTCAGCTTGAGGAAACAATAGTGATAACATCACTTGACCTTTTGAACTTGTTAAATGGCTGTATTTAGAATTCTTTGCTCTTGAAATTCTGTTATCCTTCACTCAGATATTTTAAATGGTAAATAATTAGTGATGATAAAAGTGTTTAACTCCTTTGAAAATACCTATGTTCTTTTATAGATGCATACATTCTTCAGATTCAATGACACTTTTAGTAACTAAATGACATCAATTGAACTAGGAGATCCATTAGAAAATTCATTATGCATATTAACATCAGATTTATGTTACGTAACTAAACCTTTCATAACTAAACAGAGGGTTGTGAGGCTTTTTTAATAAGTGTCTACTATATATATATATATATATATATATATATATATATATATATATATATATGCACACACACACACACACACACACACACACACACACACACATACATATATCTATCTATATATATATATATATATACATATATATATATATATAGATATATATAGATATATACATATATATATATATATATATATATATATATATATATATATATATAGATATATATAGATATAGATAGATAGATATTCAACAGATCCTTACATGAAAAATGTTAGATAGATAACTGACAAAATGGTTAAAACATCTGATGTTTCTTGAAAAGTCTTGGAAATATTGACAGTCTTCTTCACCTTCAGCTTCTACTTTATATACATACTTTGATCTGATGTGTATTTCTGACATATCTACTTATCAGATGTACTATTATTATATGTGACATATTTATATAGCTTCAGTTATATTGGACAATCTCAGTTTAATGTATATTTCTTGGACTCAGATTTCTTTAGTTGCTTTCATAATGCTTTTCTTTTTTGTTTTTATACTATATTCTAAGCAGAGATAAATAAGTTGTGTCTTTTGGTGTTGGTGAGGTGGTGGATGGATGGTTTAGTTAAGTTTTTTAACTAAACCAGAAACTTTATGTTTTATGTATGTGCTTGTAAATGGTTTGGGGTTTTTGAAAGTAGTGCTTAATACATGTTATACATGCATGATAAGTAAGTTTTCAATAGATTTCCAGTCAACATAGAAGAAAGGTCTTTCAGTAAGAAACAACATGCACATTATAGTCAATGACTTATAAATGTTTATCATTAAATATTAACAGTTTGAACAATAATGTCAAAAGAGCTGGTTTGCTTAAATATATCAAATGCATAAAGCCCAGACCATCTTTTTACAGGAAACCCATCTATTAAAAAAAAGACCTACAAAAATATTCATTTAATGGCTATACCATTCTGGCTGATTCATGTTTTAAGACTAAGGGAAGGGGCACTCTTATTCTATGGAAAAATACTTATACTATGCCAATAAATATATATACAATTTCAGATAAAGATGGGATGCTAAGCATGGTTATTTTGGAAATCAGTAGGAAGTATTATACTTTGATTAATACATACTGGATACCAGGACTGAGTACTAAATATGTTGACAAATATCCGGACCTGATTACTTTAAATGCAAAAGGGGAAATTATAGCAACAGGTGATTTTAACTGCCTATTATCAGGCAATGATACTTCTAAAAATGGTAAAATAAAACTAACATCTCAAGCCAAGAAGTTAAATGACTTTACAAACCAATGAACCTTAAATATAGAAATAGTCTAAGAGAACATTAGTCCTTATTCTATACTTACTATTCATATCGGTTTAGTACACAAACATTGATAAGGTCTTTGTATCAAATAATATATACTCAAAAATACAAAAAATAAGTGATGTATCTATAATGACGTATCCACTTTTAGACCATAATGCTATAAAATTTACATTAACTACACATACAGATGCTTTAAGATTTCTACAGAGAATTCCTGCTTACATAACTAAGTTAAAATACTTTAGGGAATGGATAATGAATGAAATAGACATATTTATGGAAACAAATGATAATGGTGAAGTTACTGATACTATACTATGGAACACCTTTAAAGTTTATATATATGGTAGAATAAGATCTTGTTATCTTAAAAAAGGAGTGAGTAGGACAAATAACTTTTAGACTTACAAAAAACATAGACAAGATAAAAATGGATGCAAAACCAAATAACAAAGTAGCACATAATAACATTACTAAGTTAAATCAAAAGTACTTAGAAGTTCTGAATCATAAGGTAGCCATAAACCTGGAAAAATTGAAATTACAATCTATGCTCTAAATCCTGAATTACTATATAAAATAGTGGTAAGATCCAAAAAAATAAACAATCAAAATGTTATTAATGAGATTAAATATAAAAGTGATGGTTCAGTTAAGAGTACATCTAACTTAATGGGCATATTAGAAGTGTTCAAAAACTACTGTAAAGATATAAATAATAACACACCACTTTTGGAGACAGATAAGGTAATAAATATTGTTATTCAAGAAAATATAACTATTAAGGTGTCAATGTAACAAAATAACATATTAAATAAACAAATAACACTAACAGAAGTGAATGATCAAATAAAAAATTTAAAAGATAATAAAGCACCAGGACTGGATGGAATAATTCCTGAACTATATAAGAATTTTCCTGAATATATAATAAAGAAAATGATGAGTGCCTTTACTATGATTAAGCAAAAATGTATAACACTCCCATCGTGGAAATATTCAATTATCTCCACATTATAAAACAAGGTAACATCCCCAAATTTTGTAATTCGTATAGGTCAATTTCATTACTAAACACTGATTATTGCAAATTATTTTATCTTGTCAGATGTCTCCTTAATGGCATCAGTTTTTGATTGCATCACTCAGTGTGTGTTTTGTTCTACCAATACTGACATCCAGGGTCTACTATGTATAAGCTAAGCTTGCTCAGAACAAACTATTGCATGATATATCTCTTTGATTGTATATATACCTCTGCACATAATTGCTTTTTGTTTGTAATTGTGTTGTTGTGGAGCTTTTCTCCCCGGGCCTCCACTGTAAATGAACCTTGCTCCAGTTGGACTTTCCTGGTAAACAAATGTAAAATAAATAAATAAATAAACAAATAATAAATGATTATAAAATTTTCATGACAATATTAGCTAATTAGATAAAGAAAATATTACCTAATTTAATACATAATGATCAGACAGGGTTCATTCGTCATAAAAAGTAGAAGATAACATTATTAAATTGCTATCATTAATAGACAAAGCATGCAAATACAAAAAAGATAACTATTATCAGCCTAGATATAGAAAAGTCTTTTGATTCTATTAGTTGGTCTTATCTACAAAGAATTCTGATTGGTTTTGATTTCTCCTCAGATTTTTGTCAACTTTTTAATGAAAATTTATAGTGGGGCACAAGCTTATGTGAAAATTGGATCATGTGTATCCTCACCACTAGAAATCTTCAAGGGAACTAGACAATATTGTCCTTTGTCACCATTATTGTTTGCTCTCTCAATGGAACCTTTTGCTACATATATCAGAAACAATCAAAATATAAAAGGCTTTCAAGTTAATAATGACTATTGTCCTAAGATACAATTGTTTTCTGATGATATGTTGTTAACGTTGGGTGATATTGATGGTTCTTTGCATGATGTTATGAATACCTTAAGCAAGTTTGAAAGAATTTCAGGGCTTAAATTTAATCATAATAAATCCAAAACATTACTAATTAACAAAAAGATCAAGAAAAACCTAAGAGAGAATAGCCGGTTTAATTGGGAGAATGATGTATTAGAATATTTGGGTGTCAGTATAAAGAGTACATAGAAAGAGTCTATTAAACTAAACTACAATAATTTAATAACCACCATTAGTGAACTAATCAAAAGATGGAATAAAATGTTCTTCACAATGGAGGGTAGGCTCTCTTTAATTAAAATGAATTTTTTATCTAAAATTTTGTTTTATATACAGTCATTGATACTACCCCCTCCCAAAAACCTATTTAAAAAATTAGATTCCATGCTACTTAAATTTTTATGGTTCCCCTTAAAACCTAGGATTGCATATACATGGCACATTGGAGCTTGGCACAGTAATGAGATTGCATTCCCTAGCTTGGGTCTTGATTCCAAATTAGTTATAATTAATGTAATATTACATTAGCTCTCATCTACCTATATATCTGGCTGGACAATAATGCATGATATTCATATAACTGATGTCAGAACTATAGAAAATCAATTTAAGGAACAATAGAGAATAAGTAGAGTTCATTGGCTTTTACGTGAATTTTATTTATATAATAAGAAGCTTGATCATTTTTCTTATGGCACTGATGAAATATTTAATAACTCTAAAAATATAATTGATTGTAATTACAACATTAAACAATTTCTATTTCTTATATTCCCTATAGCATATTCCCCTGATTGCCTAGATTCTTTCAACATCAATGCGATGCAAAAATTAAAGGAAAATAACTTGATATTCTGGCATCATTTTATTGAAAATAAGAGTATTAAATGACTAAACTCTCTTCTATGTAGTTTTGATAATAGTCAAGACAGTTGGTAGTTTATACACTCATTATGGCAGTTTATAGAAAACAAAATGAGAGTATCAATCAACCTAGAGACTGAATCTATACCTAGTTTGAGCCAGCTTTTTATTAGGTGTCTTGAAAAGACAGATAATCAAAAATTAAGTATCTCACCTACCTATAAGATACTAAGAGAAGATACTCTAAAGTTTGACTCAGATTTTTGGAATTGCTATGTAAAGATTAATGGAGAACAAATATCTGATGAATCCAAAAAACTGTTATTGAAATCTACGTATGGTACCTCTTCTTCATTATATTGGAGATTGTATACATGGAAATTTATGAATAGGAGTTTCTACACTCCACATAAAATAAATCTTATACTCAAAAACAGTGAAAGAAAATGTTGGAAATGTGATAAATTACTAGAGGCGAACTGGGTTTACATGTTCATTGACTGTAGAAATGTTCAATACTAGAAAGACTTCCGATATTTTATACAGGCTTTATGGTCTGATAACTAGCATATTTCTAACTCACTAATCCTATTCAATGTTCCTATAACTAATGTAATAACTAAATCTCAGACTCAGTTACTCTGGTCAATTCTTGCAATTGCCAGAAAAGTTATTACTTTGAACTGGAAAAGTAAACAATATTTGATGTTTAAAGAATTTATTAATTTAGCAATAGTTGCTTGTAAAAAAGAACTGCAAACCATTTGTTATAGAACTCATAACATTACTCATAAAATAAAGCATGGCAAAAATTGGAAACCTTTTGAACAAATACTGATAACATCTCATGGATAAAATTATTGTTTATCATGGATGAATGTAAATATTGTAAATAGTTTTGTTATTGTTTTATTGTATTTGTTATATGTACATTTGTATATGTTTATAATGAAAACAAAATAAAAAGTTTTGGAAAAAAAAGTTTCTTTAGATAAAACACAGAAATATTCTACTACTCCTTAATGCACATTGATAGTTTATGCACTTTAACAGTGATCACCTCTATTAAATATACACATATACTAATTATGTATTTGTCATTACAAAACTCAGCACCGTAACGTATAACATTTACTGTTTAGACAGTTTCAGCATTGAGTAGTATACCCTTACCACCACCACCGGGTTCCGCGAGCACTAGCTTTTGAACTGAGAAAATGGCTTCAGAGGTTATAATACCTCACTTTCGTGGCCAGGTAGCTAGGAGTAACAGTATCCTGATTTGTTGAAATTGTAGTATGTGCTGTTACCTAGCCATACACCAGTCCTCAAGACTGCAGAACCTATCTATATGACTGGCGAGGTCAGGACAGTAAAAGGAAGATGATTTCTAGTGAGTATACTGCCATTTTCTTAGAAATATTGTTTTTTATCCAGAGTTATATTAGCTTGGATAAACTGCAGGATTTTAGGGATAGCCTAGAGGGAAAGGGGCCAGTGCTGCAGATCCCTGAGAAGTATGCTATACAATCAAGCCCCACAGTTTACAAATTAACAGAGATAAAAATGTTATTAACCTTGTTTCTTAACTGTAATTTACAAGACAGGGTTAAAAAGCTGGAGAAATTCAATTTATGCCTCAAGCAACTGTCCCTAACATTGCAAGCCTTTCAGCAGGGGTGGGATGGATTAGGTGTAAAGGTTTGATAATTCCTGGGAAGGAGAAAGGAGAGAAAGAGAAAAAATATGGGTGCAAAGTTAGCAGAGTGTAATAGGTAGGGTTGCCACCTTTCCAAATGCCCAAAGTGGGACATTTGTGCTACAAACATCAGATTTTGCAGGGCAAAACATACCCACAGCCAGTACAAAGGACAGAACTTCAGTTTTTTGCCTGAATAAAAGTTTATTCTTGTAGCATTTTAGTTCCTTATTCTGTTTCTTATAACATTTAGGTGTTTCAGATACAGAATAACTGTTTTATGCAACTATTACATAAAATATAGAAAATAATTTTGTCCTAAAATCTCAGGACATTTGCCATTTTTTCACATTTTTTGCAGGACACGACTGCCCAAAGAGGGACTGTCCCTCGCAAAGTGGGACAGGTGGTAACCCTAGTAACAGGTACTATAAAGACTTATATATATTGCCTAGATTTAGTCACTTAAGATAATGGAATGACCTTCTACAACAGCAAACACTGAGAATAAAAATGCTGTAAAATGCCAGTGAAAAAAAAAGTTCAGACATATGTTGTTCTGGCAGCAAAATAAATAGTTCTATAAACACCATAATACCACATAGAGAAAAGTCCTTAGTAAAGACTTATATTCTTCCAGTTTCACAATATCAGAGCACAGCATCAGGTCAACAGTATGTCTACTTCCTTCCAAGTATATCTTTAATTTAAGCCATGCTGCTCTGTGAACACTTGAGGGTGGGTGTAAGTTTCTAAGTGTTTCTTCAATAGACTACAGCTTAGATAATTATGCCATGCTTCTCTGTCCACACAGCGGTTGATAATTAGGCCATACTTTTCTGCGCACACTTGTAAATGGGTGTAAGTCTTTTGCATTCCTGAATAGAAATTAAATGCTTCTCTATGGCTACATCATCAGACCAGCATTAGATCAGGCTAATATCATTTTTATAACAATATTAGTTAGGCCATGCTTCTCAGTGGAAAGCTGGAGAGATTCAGTTTATGCCTCAAGCAGCTGTCCCTAACGTTGCAAACATTTCATGGGGGGGCAGGCTGGGTTAGGTGTAAAGGTTTGATAATGCCTTGTTTCTTAACTGTAATTTACAATACAGGGTTAGAAAGCTGGAGAAATTCAGTTTATGCCTCGAGCAGCTGTCCCTAACTTTGCAAGCCTTTCATGGGGGGTGGGCTGGGTTAGGTGTAAAGGTTTGATAATTCCGCTGCCACTGGGTTTCGCGAGCACTAAGGTGTGCAGTCTCTTGTTCTGTCACAATACATTGATTCTATATATTCTGTTTTAAAATCTCCTTTACATAAGCAGGCTAATTAGTTAAAAATACAATTGATTTTATCATTTTCCTAGCAATTTAAAACAGTTGTAAGAATGTAGAGGTGATGTCCTAGTTACTTTTAATATTGACTTTCTCTTCACAGATGACCCATATGAACAATGAAAAGTATTCAAGTAGAAGTTTGTGAAAGCATACTACCTATAGCTTGTAGAAAAACTGATATGTTAGCAGAGATGGGTAAGTTAATTTTGAATGCTAATGATTTTCCATCAGTGCTCAAGTTTTAATGCAAACCAGTGGCATCAAAATGCATGACACTTTTGCAACCAGTTATATATGTCTTCTTGCCTCTATTAGAATATGGTCTTGGATTTGGTAGCAAAATGTGTATTTGCTTTTTACTGAATAGTGTTGTAAGTACATGGATGATTTATTTGTTGTGTAGTCAACAGCTCCTGAAAGTTTGGATTTTTTTTATGTGTATATGAATTTTCAGTAACATATATTTTAACAGGAGATGCTTCAGTGGTATGGAAGGATGAAGACCTGACTACAGCCCAGCTGACACAGGTTCAATTAGTGGCTTAGGCAACTGACAAAATGGCAACTAAGGGATGATTGTGCCCATCCCTGGTAGGAGGACACTCATTGATACAGTCCCTAAGGGAGGTGGTTCCCAGAGGGGAGTTGCACTTGAATGTAAGCAACAAATGTGGTAGGTGGGGAAAGGAAACTGGTTAGTTGTAACCCCTCCCCCAGATGGAAAGCCAGATAAGCCAAGTCCCCATAACACCTTCAGGATCCATGACCAGCCCCGGCAAAAATGGAATAAGTCCAGGGGGATAAAACCAGCATGGACAGTGGGTAATGGGGCCGAGCCAGCAACAATGACGTCCAATGGAACCAAAAAAGAAAAAAAATCAAATATTTTGACAGTGAACTTAATCTGTTTGAAATTTCATTTCTTAAAGTCACATTTTTGTTCTAAACTGTAAAGTGCCTTTCTTAATGTTACAGTTAGTAAAGAAATGTCATATTTTTCAGCTACGTAACCTGCTGTAAAGACTTTTTTGCATTGTGAAAGCTCCCCCCTACCTTTTATTAGAAATAATTGTTTCTAGTGGTCATTTCCACAGGGTAATTGAGATAAGTACATAGTGTAATATGTTTGATTCACAACACTATGATGGGGCAGTTTCACTATGATGTGACAGTTTCAGGTCACAGGGCAAGCCAGAAAGTATCTCCAATATATGCATAGGAATCTGTTTTACTTTTCCTGGTCCCAAACTGAGCTGCCATTTTCTGTCATGGTTTCTAACAATAAATTACACAGAAAATCTGTTATGTAGTCAGTATGCTAGGATTATTGAAAATGTTTTAACAGACACACTGTTCATTCAGTAAGCATTAGAAAAAAGGGAATCGTCTTGTCATTTTCATTGCTTCTTATGTTTTGTTAAAAAGTTGTCATCGTTTAATGCCAAATCATATAGTAATGTGATAAGGAAAATGCTCTTACCTCCAGTGTTATATAATTTTAGATGTAGTATAATTAGAGATGTTGATGTGAGATGCAATTCAGGAGGACTGATCCCCTCCCATAAATGTTTTTTTTTTTAACTCATTTGTTGAAGCCGACAATGTATACGATCAGTTTACCTAACAGAACAACTTCTGATGAAAACCATGTTGATTTTCAGCAGTGTGCTGAAAGACATACTGTTGTCTCAGTCTGACAGATAACAGACAACAGCAGAAGATGAAAATAAAAGAAAAGTGTTCAGTTCATTACAATAAATTAAAAATGATATATATATATAGATAAAATAAATGCTTCTGTACAACTCCATCCATCCACAACTGCTTTCTCCCATTTTTGTACATGGGGTTGGGGTGTCACTTCAACAGTGACAATTAACTAGAGCCACTGTTGTTCTTCCATATTACACCCATGCACACACACACACACACACACACACACACACACACACACACACACACACACACACACACACACACACACACACACACACACACACACACACACACACACACACCTATGGCCAGTGTAGTGTGTCCAATCCACCTTCTGCATGTCTTTGAAATGTAAGAGGAAACCAGAGCATCCAGACAAAAGTCACACAAACACAGGGATGACATATAGACTCTGTACAGAAGGCATCCCAGTCATACCTCTCAACTTCTTAGAGTAAGAAATCTGGACAAAACCCTAAATAAAAGTGGGACAAAGGACCACAAATAGGGACAATTTTTAAATATTGCTCTTGCAAACTTAGAAAGTTGATAGAATAACAGGTTTCACTTTAGGATGAATTTTCTGAAGGGTATGAAGTCTGAAACTCAGTTATCTATCATTATTTTTTAACTTCAGTCTTTAATGATTTGCTACTAATTTGCCAGAAAACCACCATTTTATGAAAACAGACCAAAAATATGAAGCAAAAATATGGACATTCTGCAAAAATCTGTACAGTTGAAAGGTATGATCACAGCTGAGAATTGAACTACTGCAGAACCTCTTGCTGTGAGGTGACAATGCTAGCTGTTGAAGCACTATCAAAACTATCACTAATATGTACTAGATCTTTAACACATTTTCATGAATGCAAATTTTATACAGGCTTAAATCTGCCTGTGTTTTAAGTTGATTAACGGGGCTTCTTTAGTGAATAGATTCACCTGATGTTTAAAGCTTTTCAGACAGTGCTATAAATAACATTCAAATAATGCTAATTTTCTGAATTTCTTTAGAAATGTGCATTTCTGTTATACTTGGATTTCTCCCATATTTGTGTAGTATTTATTTATTATATGAATAGTTACTTCATGCCACATTTCTAATGAGGTTCCATTTATTAAACAATTTCTTCTTTTTTTTGCTGAGTTCTGACTTTCATTTGTAGAATCGTGACACTATTTCAATAAACAAAATGATGCCACTCATTGAAGTGGTCTTTGTACTTTGGTAGTTAATGCGGAATATGAGCTGGTAACAAGTTACTTCCAGCAGTCCAGAGTTTGATTCCCTCAATATCCAGTTGCTTTACTTTACTTTGTAACCTACGAACATGTTATTTTGACTTGTTTAGAGTCACAGAGTTTTCTGTCAGTTCGTGTTCAGTCACTATGCTGGCATCTTTTAAAGTTTGGGGTTTCTGTTGTTTTATCTCTTGAGCAGAATTCTGATAATAGACACGGTCCTGTTTATTCTTTAACCACAACCACATTAGAGCCTTTTTTGCAACTTCTGCACTAATTCTAGTCTTGTGGTTTTGATTCCGGACTTTTGTAAGAGTGTCACTTTTTTTCTGCCCCCCCATTTTTATACCAAATGGATATATCAAGCTGATGTTCTTTCACTTTCTTGTTACATTTATCAGCACTGACCTCTGTGTATATGGATCCCTCCACACATATCTTCCACACTGCTTTAAAATAGAGAACATCTTTTCATAACATTACATCATGAGTCAGATCAGTGTTTGCAATCACAGAATATAACAGTTTTCCTGGAACTGTTTGGAATTGTTAAATGTGTGAGGTTATAATAATATCACCATGAATGCATTTGGCTGTTCTTTGTGGTTGTTAATAACCTTATACCTACATATAATGGAAAACTTGACAACAGAATCATGCTTACAGAGTTTCTTTGTATAAATTCAGTACATTTCACCAGCTTAGATGTACACACAGAAATCAAGCTGACTCATTTATTATAGTTGTAGACTTGTCACATTCTATATGGACAACTTCACTTGTAGTCATTTGTAGCTTTTCAGTTTTCACATGTCTACTTTCAATATTATCTTTGGTATTAATAGTGCTCCACCACATTTGAAAAACACTAACACATTGCTGTTTTTTTTTTGCACTGAAAATGTCACATTTTTATTCCAACTTTAAAGCTTAGATTAAGATAATGTGTCTCTTAAGTATTGACTGTTCTACTTAATTTATTGAATTTTCTACATTCTTTGGATGACTTTGCAATACACAGTTTATATTATTAGGTAAAGCTGTTTTAAATTTATCTACTTCTACATATCCAACATTTCACATTTTTATTTAAGCCAGGTAGTAGTCATAGCCTTAAAATATGTTTTAAATCATGCATCTAGAATTTCCTTGTGTCTGACTGAGAGTGCTTCTCAAACAATCTGGAAATATAGAGCTGATAAGTATATTTTTTTCGTAATTTAACTGTTCAGTGCTCTGCGCTGTCTTTATTTTGCTTGATTGAATTATTTATATATTTGCTGACTGAATTTTGTTTTCTGATCTGTGCTGAAATTTTTATTGCACAGAGAGTTTGTAGTGAACTTATTCCTGGGTGGAAAATCTGGTCTAACAGCTTTGGTGTTATCTGATTGTCTCAAGGCTTGGCTTCTGTCTTGCTGGTATAAAAATATTATCTTTGTATGAATTCTTGCATAGCATTGCTAGAAGGTTGGGCATCGTGCTGGCACCTCGGCACCATAAAAATCTACTGCCAATCATTAGCGGACTTGAGTTCCTCTGTGGTGATCCCTAACTGGTAAAAGCTGAAAGAAAAACAACAACAACAACATTGCTAGAATTTCCTTGTCTCTGACTGAGAGTGCTTCTCAAACAATCTGGAAATATAGAGCTGATAAGTATATTTTTTTGCACTTTAACTGTTCAGTGTTCTACAGTCTTTATTTTTGCTTGACTGATGTATTTATATATTTGCTGACCAAATTTTGTTTTCTGATCTGTGCTGAATTTTTTTTTTTGTTGTCCCACTCTGCCACCCAACTGCTGTTGTGTTCTTAAAGTTGGTGGCTTTTACAGTTGTCCGCCTCTACGGAAAATTTGATCTGGGACACTCCTCCCAGTCCATCTCATTAGCTCATTCTACCTAATACAGGGATCATTTGGGAAGGCCAGACCCCTTAATTCCTTAACCTTGCATTATCTTCTGTTCCTGCTCAGTTTCCCTTTCCACGTTATATAAAAAAACACTTTATTTTGCTGCATATATTTTTCTGTATATGTGTTTCTTCCAACTACTCTGTTACTTCATCTTACTTTTTCCTGCTACTTGCTGCTTGTTCTGTAAAGTGTCTAACTGCATCTTTTCTGTTGCATTTATTATTGCTTGTTTATAGCCTGTCTAAATTGTTATGCATTATTCTAAGCTCTTAGGTTTGGTTTAAGCACTTGGGCTTCAGGCCCACCCCTTAGTTCTCCCTGGCCTTTCTCCCTCAGATTCTGAGAAATATGGATGGACAATGTCCTACAGTTTCTCCTGCTAGTCTGGTTGATATGGGAAACCTGAGACAGTGTTACAATTGCCTCATGTACACAGACAACCATCTACTTTTACCCTAGGAACACAATGCAATTACATTAGGAACCTAGAGTCCACGTTCTCTCCTTCTCAAACCAGTATATCTGGCACCAAAAAGGTTGTCAACACAATCACTACACCTCAAACACCACCGACAGCTACACAGTACACACCCACATCTACACAACTGTCAAAGGAAAAAACTTCAAAGACCAATACACATAAGGTTCAGTTAAGGCACTTTAATTTGCTTGCAGCAAGGAGACAAAAACATTCAAATACAAGGATTTGTCTAACTACTAACAGGAAGTATGTTCATTCTTATACTATTTTACAAGACATGGCCTTCTAAGCTGACGTAATCAAACACAACTTTTAGCATTGTTCTACAGCAGATGTTACTTCAGATTTTCTGCTGACATGACTAGATTTGTGAGAAACTTTTCAGAAAAACAGCCTGGCCTTGGTGACCATTAATCCGTTTACAAGCATCTATTGTGCAGTGCTACTTTTCTAATACAGATACAAGCAAACGCTGATTGCAGTTCATATTTTCAAGCAGGCTTTGTACTAATTATCTGTAACTTCTACAGCTGTGTATTTTCTCATGGCACAGCGGAACTTCTTGTCTAAGTTTCATACAAGTAGTATTGTTCTATTCATTATTTTCCTAACACAAGCAGAAATCACCTGCTTCTCAGGAAATTTCCAAGGCACAAGCAAGATTTTAGCTAACAGTACAAGGTCAGAAAGCAACTGCAGTTTGTACAGATTTATGCAGTATGAAATAGAATAAATGTGTTAACTCTTTTCAAGCTTCTAAATGCACTAAGCATATTGCTAATACACACATTAGTACATATTTTTTTAACATTTCCCCCCTATTAATACTTTTATTCTACTTTCAAGATAAGCATAAACAGTTTGTTTTCTTCTCCTAACCTCTTCCACTAAAGATTTGCAGTTAAGAGAGTCATTCAGTTTAGACTTATGAAAGCTTTTTAGTCTTTTAACAGTTCTTCAAACTCAGTACTTTGATATAAGGTTTCAGAAACTGACATGTCTATAAGGTCTTTAATCAGTCTTTTCATGCAGGGGATACCACAACAAACACATACTCCCAGTAGGAGCACACCTACACAAATGGCAATCAGGATGTTCATTAGGATGGTACCCCACCCCCCAAACCATTTCTGGAAAAAGTCCGTCAGTGGGTTTGGGCCTGGTTTGGTCATGGCCGACACTTGCTGAATTACCTCAAGATGATTGTCTATCTCGTGTTTATGGTCAGGAATATACAAACAGCATTCTTCTTGGATTAAAGTGCACGTACCACCTCTCGCCGCTAGGGTGAAGTCGAGAGCCATGCGGTTTTGGAGCACTACAGTTCTCATAGCATTCAGTTCATCAGTCACCAATTCGAGAGCAGAAAAAGTTGCATTGCTCATTACTTCAAGAAGTTTTGACAGTTTTCTCAGCTCCCAGATCGATTTCACTGCTCCATATGCTGGTGATATGCCTGCCCACGATATAACACTATCATTCAAGTCCATGTGTGTCAGTCCTTTGCCTAGAGAGTGATGGTCTTTCCAATGCGCATCGATTTGTCCCACTGGGTTTACAGGTTTCTTGACGACTTCTCGGACATTTCAAATTTTCCCATGAGGCAAAACTGCAGTGTGTCGTATGGCCGGAACCAGGTAACTCAAAAAACAACTGCCGGACCAATTCTCAGGTAACCATTTGTATGCCTTTCTGCCACACACAAAATAACAATCCTCTACTTTAGTAGTAACCTTGCTATGAATGTACACTCGCCCTGCATGAAACATTTTTCTATCAATTATAGACAGCTGTTTATAAAGAACAGAATTATGTTTTACTTCATCAAGTGTTTTGTGCATCAATCCAAGAAATGAATCATAGTTTGTATTACAATAAAGATCTACTTTGTTACCTTTAGTATAACATTTATAAGGAACAGTCACATTGCAATTGCTCCAACCCACCTGAACAGTATCATTTTTATAAAAACACACAGTACCTTTTTGTGGAACAGACAAGTTCAATGCTATTTTATCTTGTGCTGTAATGGTTGAGGTATCATAAATCAATTTCTCCCAGGTCTCATTGACGCCTAGGGGGACTGTAGTCATTAATAACCCCCCGTATGCTGTCAGCAAAGCTGTGCAAATCCAGCAATTCGAAACATTGAAAGTCTCAGCATACACATATTTAATTGCCTGGTAAGTGTTAAAGTTTGGATGCCAGTTTATGAGTAACGCTTCACATTTATTCAGTTCAGTCTGTGTGGCTGGGAAAAGAAAAGGCCACAACAAAAAGATTATTGTCACTAATACAGTTAACAGGATGATTATGCAATACTTCTGAGGAAAGGGTTGTTCTGCATTCCTGTTTCTTCTGGACTCTATCATTTTTGCTCTTGGCATGTAAAAAGATTTTTGTCCAGTTCAAAGTTTTTAACTAATTTACAGTGCATCAGGTGGATCCAAGAGGCACATTCTGCAATTTTGACTGCAGTGGGTGTTGACAAAAGCACTTGGTATGGACCTTCCCACTTGGGAGACACCCAATTTTTCTTCTTAACTATCTTCAGCCAGATCCACGCTCCAGGGGGCACTGCCACTTCTGACGGTCTGGTTCATTCTTTATCTGAAACAGAATTTGACTGCAACAAATGTTTAGAATTTAACAAATTACGCATATACTCTGCTAATGTACTGTCAGCTTCCTGGACCACGGGCATGAGAGATTTCCACTGAGGTAAATAGTAAGCCCTTCCAAAGAGCTTTTCAAAAGGAGTCAATCCTTTTGCATTTGGAACAGTTCTCATGCTCAACAATGCCAGGGGCAGACAGTACACCCAGTTTCTCTGTGTTTCTGTCATTAATTTTCTTAGCTTACTCTTTAAAATTCCATTATGCCTCTCTACTAGCTCTGCTGATTGCGGGTGATATGCACAATGATTCTTTAGAGAAATGCAAAAATGTTTACTTAACTGCTGTATGGTCTGATTCACAAAGTGTGTGTCATTGTCACTGAAGATCCTTTCCAGAATGCCGAATCTAGGGATGATTTAGTTCATAGTTCATAGGTTGGTACTAGGCTAACTGCCCTTGTGAGCCATTTTAAGCCTAGCCCAATTATCCCTTGTGAGACTCAAACCCTGTACCTTGTGTTTTTAAGGCAAACACCTTAACCATTAGGCCACCCTCCCAATTTCTTTAACAAGAACTTTGGCCACAGTTGTAGCGTCTGGATTTTTAGTCGGAAAGGCTTCCACCCATCTGGAAAACATATCTACAATGACAAGACAATACTTCTTATTTTCACATTTATTCAATTCTATGAAATCCATACAAATAGTATGAAACGGATACGGTGGTGTAGGGAAACTCCCTTGCTTGGGCTTTAACACCTCTTGTGCATGATGTTTATTACAGATGTGGCATAATGAACAAAATTTGTTAGAGTAGTTTGTAAATCCATACGTCGTGAACACTTGGTTCACCAGCTGTACCATCCCCCCTGTTGAGACATGGCACTGCCCATGGCTCAACAAAGCTGCATATCTAAACAAATTAGATGGCAATATCGGTTTTCCTTCTTTAGAGATTTACAGCCCCTTTTCGAGAATTGCTCCTCGTTTTACCCATCTTTGTTTTTCAGTTTGCATAGTAAGTGTTTGCATTGTCTTTAACATTTCTAAGTCTAAAATCTCAGAGGGTTGTAGTTCCTCATTCAAAAGAAATACTTCTGAAGCTGCCTGCTTTGCAGCTGTATCAGCTCTCGCATTACCTTTTGAAATCCTGTCCTGTTGCTTGGTATGAGCTGTGCATTTACAAATAGCTACTTTCTGAGGTAACTGAATAGATTCTAAAAGATCTAAAATAAACTGTGCATGATTGATTGGTTTGCCAGTAGATGTTATCATTCCTCGATTTTTCCATTGTTGCGCAAAAACATGTACAGTAGAAAAAGCATACTGGCTGTCAGTAAAAATATTCACACATTTACCCTTTGCTAAGGTACATGCCCATGTCAAGGCAATCAATTCTGCTGCCTGTGCAGATAAACTATGTGGCAAAGATTTATAATGTCAGTATCAGAAACTACTGCATATCCTACTAGGTTCTGTCCTGCAGGACCCCTTTTGCATGAGCCGTCCACGTAGTATGTCACCTCGGCATCATCCAAGGGAACATACGTAAGATCTTTTCCAGGCAGCGCCTTTTGCTCAATCACCTGCAGGCAGCTGTGTGGTGTGCCATCTGCAGGGGTTGGGAGCAAGGTAGAAGGGTTCAAAGTCGTTCATCGTTCAATTGTCATATGAGGTTGGCTCAACAATATAGTCATACAGGAAAGATGCCTAGCAGGGGAAAGATATGCTACCTTTTCTTGTAGTAAAATAATTGCAACTGCATGAGGCACTCTCAATGTGAGAGGGTGGAACAACACTACTGAGGCCGAAGCCTGTACTGCCTTTGCAGCTGCAACTACTGCTTGTACACAGTGAGGTAAAGACCGTGCCACTGGGTCCAGTTGTGATGAATAATAAGCAATAGGGCGTTGCTTGTCCCCATGATGCTGTGTTAGCACTGATGTCATATAACCTTGCTTACAATCTACAGTTTGGAAAAAACGTTTATGATAGTTTGGTAATCCCAAAACTAATGAGGACGCTATTAACTGTTTCACTTTGCAGAAAGCAGATCCTGCTTCTGGTGTCCATTGTAATAGATCCTGTGCTGCCATAGGCTTTTTATAAATCAGGTTAGTCAATGGTGCAGATTCCAAGGCATAGTTTGGAATCCAACTCCGACAAAAATTAGTCGTACCCTGGATGGACATCATTTCCTTCTTGGTAGTGGGTTATGGTGCTTGTAAAATCACTATTTTTCTGTCCTCATCTAATGTCCTACCTTCCTTGGATATTACATATTCTAGGTATTTAACTTGTTTTTTTCCAAAACTGCAGTTTATTTTTGTTTACTTTATGTCCTTCAGTGGCTAAAAATTGTAATAGCGCTATGGTATCTTTTTTACAATCTTGCTGGGTGGGGGACGCCAGCAGGATATCGTCAACATAAAGCAAAATCTGACTACCTCTTGGTGGGGTAAATCCCACCAAGTTGCTTGCCATTTCTTGTGAGAATATTGTTGGACTTTCACAATACCCCTGTGGTAGTCGCGTATATGTATACCTTTTCCCCTGAAATGAGAATGCAAACCAATGCTGGCTGTCAGGGTGTATCGGTATCGAAAAGAACGCATTGCTGATATCTACCACAGAAAAATATTTCTGTTGAGGTTTTAAATCATTCAACAGGGTGTGTGGATCTGGCACCGTAGGTGCCCTTGGTATTACTGCGTCATTTACAGCTTGTAAATCTTGGACCATACGCCACTCTCCATTCGCTTTCTTAACAGGAAATAAGGATGTGTTACATGGTGAATCAGGAGATTCGACCAGCACGCCTTCCTTAAGTAAAGCTGCTATAATAGGTTTGATTCCTACCTCTGCATCTTTTCTTACGGGATACTGTCTCTTTTGTGGTCTAAATGCTGACTTTCGCGTAATAGTAACTGGTCCTGCTGTACGGATAAGTCCTACATCTGATTTTCCTGTTGACCAGAGATTTTCTGGTATATTCTGTAAGGCATTCTCTTCCTCCTTCAATAGGAGTGCTAATCAGCTGTCCTTGCTAGACTGCAAGTGTACAGCTGGGTGGGTCTGAGTTATTCAATTCAGCTTCTGCATTTGTATTCCCTGTTCTGACAGTTCTAACTCTGTCTGTTTTTCCCATCTCATGACTTTTTCTCCTAAGTCTACCCATTTTACATTCTTGTCCTTAGTTAAGCTAAAATGTGGTAATCGATTAGATTTATAGAGTGCAAAGAACTCCTGGGGCAATGAACAGCTGGCTACACTGTTCCCTTCTGTGTCCCAGTACAGATTACGTAATACCAATCTGTTTGCATGATTTCTAAACAATTCTTGCTCATATTCCTTATCAGGTCCTGGTGTATTACAATAATACAGAGTACAGTGCAACAAATGCTGTTTATCAGTGTCAAGGGAGGGGAACTTGCCGGTGGCTACGTTCATCAACTCTTCGGTCACCACCCCTGGACCAGTCGTAACCAAGTCCTGGCTGTACCAATAAAACATTTCACCCTCCGATTGCACTGCAAAGGTATCAATTTGTAGCTGTGCTTCCATACCCTGCATAGTCGGAACTACTGCTATACCAAATAACTGCATAAGGTCTCTGCCCAAGAGGTTTACTGGGCATTTTGCAGATACAACAATTTTGCTTTTCTGAGTCAATTCTGAAACAGGATCAGTTATCACAATATTATGGGAGAGGGGCTCCCGATACAGCTGTCCATTAGCTGCTTTCACTAATATGTAATCAGGTGACTCTGAATTCTCTGGCAGTTTGGAGGGATGTACCAGAGCCCGTGATGCCCCTGAGTCACACAAAAATCTGACTTCCCTCCCTTCTACCAGGAGTGTAACTTCTGGTTTTGTGTCTGCTAAATAGAGCTCTAAGCTCAATAAAGCCAAATCCAATATTTCATTTTCTTCACTATCCGTGACTTCTTGCACTTCCTCTATTTCTTCTGTCACATTCTCTACTCCCTCTATCACATACTCATTTGTCCTTTCTCCGCTATCCCCTTCTAGTGATTCCTGACTATCATATAGTCAGTCCTCACCCTCCTTATCCTCCGTGGTTGCCTTCTTGTTTTTCTTGCAATCCCTTGCCAAGTGTCCTTTCTTACCGCATTTAAAACATTCACCCCTTTTCTTTCGCCCTTCAAAGTCCTCTGATCATTGATCAGATTGTTTGTTTCCCTGGGCATTTCTCTTGCCCTTTTTCCCAGACTGTATTACATATACTTCTGCTTCATCTTCTAAAGAAAATACTTGGGCTTTCTTTTTCTTTTTGCTATTAAAATGCCTTTCGGCATGTATAGCATATTCAAGCAATGACTGTAACCTGCTTCTACGATGATCTACCATGTGTTTTGTAATAAAGCTGCTTATAGGTGCAATACTGCTGCTCATATGGGGAATCATGTGTCTGATCTTCAGGAACCTGCATTCCACAATGGTTAATAAAACATTCTAATAATCTGGCATAATACCGGTCAATAGCTTCACCTTCCTGTTGGATGCATTGATTAATGCAAGTCCAGTCTGCCCTAGGCTTCCATTTCTCAGAGATTCAGTCTGTAAGACCTTTCACTCTGTTGTCTAATTCTGTGCTGCTATGTGGGAGGGGTCTGAGCGCAATGTCACGGGGATTCCAGTTGCCACTAATCATGTGCCAATCTGGTCCCACAATTTGTCTGACTACTTTTTCTACCTCTTCTCTGTTTAAATTATAACTCAGCCTCATTCCTTGCAAATCTTCTAAGAACTTTCTAAAATTAACTTTTGGATGGGGAATTCCCTCAGTGGCTTTCCGGATATCTTCCAGAGTCCAGGGTCTATACACTAGAATAGTTGAGTCCTGTCCTTCTTGCCCTGCCTGAGGATTAGGCACTTCTATAAGTGGGCATATTTCTTCTTCACTCATATATCGTGAATTTCAACCATTTTGATATAACTCAATGTCCCCTTTTGAGTTTCCTGCCCGTGTTCGAGACCTGGTCTCGACGAGATCTCTAACAAACGGTTTCGCTTTTGTAGTTTCTCTACTCACAGTGACAGCAGGATATCGCAGGGGTGGACTAATTTGTTCACTTGCCTCATATTCTGGTAAGGGAGGCAGAGGGGCTGACGCTATTACTAAGTTATTGTCCTCTTTATCTAAAAACATTGCTTTTGAATTATTACTCTTTTGTTCCCTTTGGTTTACTTCCTCAATCTACCTGTGTGCCTGAGGAATTCCTAATTGACGTTGCTTTTTTACCCGACCTCTAGAATCGGTTTTAAGCTGTTTGACAAGTTTAACAAGTGAGGATTTTTCTAGTTTACCATCAAATTCATACTTATTAACCCATTTTGAGTAGTATTTAATATTATCAGCACGTTGTGACTGCATGTATTTAGCGTCTTCGGTTAACGGCAGATTTTGGGACCTTTTCGTACAATTATTACCCATTTTTGTTCTACCCTTTTAATCGTTACATAACTCCTTATTTTTAACGTGGTACCATGGATGTTTTTATAGTCTCTTCAGAATGACTGCCTACCTGCTCTGTTTCCCTGATCTATGACAAGACAGTAATCTTTCTGTCTCTGACTTATAAATAAAGTCTTAACAGAACAAATACAGATCTAGTCCCTGATCTAAAACAGAAAAGAAGGTAGATTCACCTTACCTGAGCCTTTGTGATTGACCACCTGGTTTGAGTAAACCCGTCCATCAGTCGCACATCAGAAAGTGGCTGGCCTCTTTTGTACGACAATTCAGTCGGAGGACTTTTCAAATAAGAAGAACCGATGTGGTTTCTTCCCCGTATGGTTTCAAGCCACCTGGCCTGTCTGATCCGAGGCGAAGTGAAGGTTTCCGGACCGAAGGACCAATCTGTCAAAGGAAAAAACTTCAAAGACCAATACATGTAAGGTTCAGTTAAGGCACTTTAATTTACTTGCAGCAAGGAGACAAAAACATGCAAATACAAGGATTTGTCTAACTACTAACAGGAAGTATGTTCATTCTTATACTATTTTACAAGACATGGCCTTCTAAGCTGACGTAATCAAGCACAACTTTTAGCATTGTTCTACAGCAGATGTTACTTCAGATTTTCTGCTGACATGACTAGATTTGTGGGAAACTTTTCAGAAAAACAACCTGACCATTAATCCGTTTACAAGCGTCTATTGTGCAGTGTTACTTTTCAAGGCACTTTTCTAATACAGATACAAGCAAACGCTTATTGCAGTTCATATTTTCAAGCAGGCTTTGTACTAATTATCTGTAACTTCTACAGCTGTGTATTTTCTCATGGCACAGCGGAACTTCTTGTCTAAGTTTCATACAAGTAGTATTGTTCTATTCATTATTTTCCTAACACAAGCAGAAATCACCTGCTTCTCAGGAAATTTCCAAGGCACAACTAAGATTTTAGCTAACAGTACAAGGTCAGAAAGCAACTGCAGTTTGTACAGATTTATGCAGTATGAAATAGAATAAATGTGTTAACTCTTTTCAAGCTTCTAAATGCACTAAGCATATTGCTAATACACACATTAATACATATTTTTCTAACAACAACACACACCTACCTATGCAGAGGTCCTCTACATAAACATACCAAAATAAAAGAGACAACCAAGGCAAAAACATATGCAATCTCCACAGCCCTCCACACCACATACCACACATAGTCCACACACCTGTGTCTCACAGCCACTAAGGCTTCACCATAAACCCAACATATTAGTCATAGGGGACTCCATTGTGAGACACACACACATGTGCCTCACACCAGGCTGGATAAGGAGAAAGTCATGGTTAATTGTCTGTCAGGTGCCAGAATCTGTCATATCACATATGCACTCAAGTCTCTCAACAACAGGTACTGTTATGACTCTGTCATAGTCCATGTTGGTGTGAATGACTTGAGACATACCTCTCTGGACTACATGAAGAGAGACATGATTAAGCTTACTGATTATGTGTCCCAGGCAGGTATGTCCCTAGCCTTAAGCACCATTCTGCTGTCACCTAGAATCATGACTCAATACCAACAGAAAAGTATTGACTTTAACAATTGGCTTAGTTTCTGTTGTCATTCCGAGGGGGGTCCAGTACCTGAAGCCTGGCAAGATATGATCGACAGACCAAGACGCTTTGCCAGAGATGGCCTGCATCTGTCTCACCTGGGCTTCAGGCTTCTGGCAAAGGCTCTTGCCTCCCCCATAGTGCTTTTTTTGGGAAAAGTCCTGTGGTCAATAAAACCAACATAAAAATATTAACAAGATGCAAATTAAAGGTCATGCTGCTAAACGCTAGAATTCTAAACAAGAAACTGCACTCATTGCAAGCATTCTTAACTCTGAAAAATGCTGACATCTGTGCAGTCACAGAAACCTGGTTCAAAGCTGTGGAAAGCACCACAGCCTTACCTGGTTACTCATCCTATCATACATTCAGACCCCAAATTGTGGGCAGTAAAGCCAAAGGAGGTGGAGTTTCAATAAACATTAAAGACATACACACCTCCAGGCTGGTCAAACAGTATGATGCACAGGAGACACTCCAGTGCAGTTAACCATTGTCAAGACCCCTATTCAAATCATACTTAGCTACCGGCCCAGAAATATGACTCAGGATGCCCAATCCACCTATTTGAACCTGTTCAAATCTATCAAGATTTAACCCTTTACCATGATCCTGGGTGACTTTAACTTCCCAAACATAGATTGGAAGAAGAGCAAAAAAAGGATGCAGGGTGCAGTATAGTGCAGAAAAAACGTAGAATAAATGAAGATAAACTGCACAATAACATACACCATCAGAAACTTTAATAATCACAGAAAAAAATAATAAGGTTAGCGCTTTCACGACTCACAGGTCACTTCGTCAGACAATTTAATACAAGCTAAAGACATCTTATATAACAACATCATGATGTCAGCTGATGCAATTATCTATTTAAAGAAATACATTCCCCAAACTATTATGAACTGATAAAATACTATAACCTATAAAAAATACATATTTAATAACATTTATATATCTAGAACATCTTAAAATATCCATAAGATGTAATAAAGCACTAAAAAATTGTCAATATCGTCATAAAAATTGTTATAAAAATAGTTATTTATGTTTTAAGGAAAGTGCTTTCAAGAAGGGTTTTAATAAAAACATACTATTCAGGCCTGAAGGTTTCTCTGCATTAAGCAAGAGAATCCATCTCTGTTCAGCGGCCTCTGTCCGATTCTCCAGGTCACCTCCTCTAATATTATCACCAGTAATGTGTAATATTAAAAATTTAAATATATGTATAGAATCTGTCTGTGCTACATGGGTAGCTAGAGCATTTGTTTCTTTTTGATTTTTGATATCTCTAATGTGTTCTAGGATTCTATCCTTAAAACACCTGTTTGTTTTTCCCACATAATACACATGGCATTTCTCACAAAATGAGAAGTAGGCAATATCTGCAGTTCTACAGTCTGTATAATGATGTAACGAAATATTAAAATTACAAAAAGGATGTCTATAAATAGCATTCCTGTATATATGGCTGCATGCTGAGCATTTCCTACATGGAAAAGAACCTGTCCTCATAGAAATACTTTTGACAGTAGAATTAGATTTATTACAGAAATGTTGCTTCAAGGACTTATTATTTCTAAATGAAAAAGAGGGGGTAGAACCAATTTTATCCATGAAGCCTGGAATATCGCGTAGAATATTCCAATTTTTCTTGATAATTTCACAATAACTATCAATATCATATGGCATCTGCAGCTATTTGTAGGTATTTTGCAGGGAGGAGGTCAGCAGCGAGGGTGGTAGGTTTTAGTTGTTTTATAAGTGTTTTGATAAAACTAGTGGATATCGGTTGGAGGCTAAATTGGGGGTGATTAGTGGGTAGATTAAGGGTGTGGTTTAAGTTTGTGGGGGTTTGTTGATTTGCTTGGGATTGGATTGTTTCAGTGAAAAAGTTATTATAAGCGCCAGCGTTGGGGTGGTAGAATGACCTGGATGAAGTAGTTGATTTAAGCCTGCCCAGAACTTTTGAGGGTTGTTTTGGTGTTTTTGTAGGAGATTTTGGTAGAAACTTTTTTATCTAGTAAAATAGATTTTTTTGTATCATTCCTGAGTTGATATTTTAGATGGTCAAGTGGGGCTTTAGTTGTTCTCCAGCTGGCCCAGACTCAGTTTCTAGTTTTGATTTTAGATTTGGTATCTTTTGTGAGCCATGATGCTGTATTTAATCTAGATTTTATTGTACGTGCCGGAGCATGGGAATCAAGGATACTTAGGAATTTAGTGTTAAAGTGAGCTATATTTATTTATTTTTTATTTTACATTTGTTAACCGGGAAAGTCCGACTGGATACATGTCCATTTTCAGCGGAGGCCCAGGGAGAAAAGCTCCATGTTATCAAAGCATTTAATAATAACAACATAACAGTGTTGATATTTAGTAACAAATAATAATGTAGGTTACAAGATGTTTAAAATTTAGCAATACAGCTATTTATAAAGTTTTAGTTAGCAAATTAAGGAGAGGAAAATGCAGTTTGTAACGTGTTTAGGAAGTTAACAATAGGTCAAAGATAAAAGCCATCTGTAGGTTACTAATAAGTGAGACATAGAAAACAATTTCTTTGAAGCAATAAATTCAGAGAAGACTTTCTTTTAGTAAGGGTGTGTCTGATAGTTAAGCATATTTAGATAGAAAGCAAGGAAGATAAGAAAGAAAAGGGTATTAGAGTGGGATTTGTTTAGTGTGGGCTGAAAAAAATAGGTTGTAGAGGGAGGAGTTGGTAGACACATCTGTGAGTTAAGACTAATAGTTAGTTATTATGTTCTTGGGTTGGTTGGGGTTTTGATAGGATTAATAAGTTAGTTACTATATTTTTGGTTTAGTTGGAATTTTGATAGGAGCACAACTAATTTTACTGGCTCAGTGTCATTTTTGTTTAGTTTAGTATAGCCTCTTATAATGCTAGATATTTTAGTTTTGACCAGTAAACTGCTTTTAGTTCATTTAGGAATATAGCAGTGTCAAAGATTTTCCTGTTTCTAAGTGTTTTATATTTGGTCTGGTGAGGGTTTCCTGCCTTATGTTTTATGATATAGGTTAGTAAGTGGTTGCTAATGTCATCAGGGAGAGTGCCAGCTGTGTACAGTTGGGGTTGGTTATTAATTAAGATCCAGTCTAGGATACTTTCCCTGTTGGTCGGTTTGTTTATCCTAGTGGGAGAGGTTATGGTCTGTTTAAATCCAGATAAGTTTATAGGGGTGAGGGGGGTTCGGAGTAGCAGGGGTGCCAGTCGGTATTGAAGTCACCAAGAACTATGGTTTCTTGGGGATAGGTAGTGGATAACCAGTATAGGATATCCTCTAGGGTATTTAAGTTGTTGCCTGGTGGAATGTAAGCACAGGCGATGTTCAAGCATTTGTTCTGGTTAATCTGTAGTTTGGTTATGAGGAGTTCTGCATTATTGAATTGGGGTGGTTGAATGGTGTCTCTATTAACAGTTAGAGTATTTTTGTACAGGACTGCTATCCCACCTCCTTTCCTTGTAGTACGGTCTAACCAGTGAATATTATATCCTGGAGGTAGTATCTCATTATCAGTAGTACTAGGTTAGTACGGACTAACCAGTGAATATTATATCCTGGAGGTAGTATCTCATTATCAGTAATACTAGGTTAGTACGGTCTAACCGGTGAATATTATATCCTGGAGGTAGTATCTCATTATTAGTAGTACTAGGTTAGTACGTTCTAACCGGTGAATATTATATCCTGGAGGTAGTATCTCATTATCAGTAGTACTAGGTTAGTACAGTCTAACCAGGGAATATTATATCCTGGAGGTAGTATCTCATTATCAGTAGTACTAGGTTAGTACGGTCTAACCGGTGAATATTATATCCTGGAGGTGGTATCTCATTATCAGTAGTACAAGGTTAGTACGGTCTAACTGGTGAATATTGTATCTTGGAGGTGGTATCTCATTATCAGTAGTACTAGGTTAGTACATTCTAACCAGTGAATATTATATCCTGGAGGTAGTATCTCATTATCAGTAGTACTAGGTTAGTACAGTGTAACCAGTGAATATTATATCCTGGAGGTAGTATCTCATTATCAGTAGTACTAGGTTAGTACAGTCTAACCTGTGAATATTATATCCTGGGGGTAGTATCTCATTATCAGTAGTACTAGGTTAGTACGGTCTAACCGGTGAATATTATATCCTGGAGGTAGTATCTCATTATCAGTAGTACTAGGTTAGTACAGTGTAACCGGTGAATATTATATCCTGGAGGTAGTATCTCATTATCAGTAGAACTAGGTTAGTACGGTCTAACCGGTGAATATTATATCCTGGAGGTAGTATCTCATTATCAGTAGTGCTAGGTTAGTACAGTGTAACCGGTGAATATTATATCCTGGAGGTAGTATCTCATTATCAGTAGTACTAGGTTAGTATGTTCTAACAGGAGAATATTATACCCTGGAGGTAGTATCTCATTATCAGTAGTACTAGGTTAGTACAGTCTAAATGCTGAATACTATATCCTGGAGGTAGTATCTCATTATCAGTAGTACTAGGTTAGTACGGTCTAACCGGTGAATATTATATACTGGAGGTAGTATCTCATTATCAGTAGTACTAGGTTAGTACAGTGTAACCGGTGAATATTATATCCTGGAAGTAGTATCTCATTATCAGTAGTACTAGGTTAGTATGTTCTAACCGGTGAATATTATATCCTGGAGGTGGTATCTCATTATCAGTAGTACTAGGTTAGTATGTTCTAACCGGTGAATATTATATCCTGGAGGTGGAATCTCATTATCAGTAGTACAAGGTTAGTATGTTCTAACCGGTGAATATTATATCCTGGAGGTGGTATCTCATTATCAGTAGTACTAGGTTAGTACGGTCTAACTGGTGAATATTATATCCTGGAGGTAGTATCTCATTATCAGTAGTACTGGGTTAGTACAGTCTAACCGGTGAATATTATATCCTGGAGGTAGTATCTCATTATCAGTAGTACTAGGTTAGTACGGTCTAACCGGTGAATATTATAGCCTGGAGGTGGTATCTCATTATCAGTAGTACTAGGTTAGTACGGTCTAACCGGTGAATATTATAGCCTGGAGGTGGTATCTCATTATCAGTAGTACTAGGTTAGTACGGTCTAACCAGTGAATATTATATCCTGGAGGTAGTATCTCATTATCAGTAGTACTAGGTTAGTACAGTGTAACCGGTGAATATTATATCCTGGAGGTACTATCTCATTATCAGTAGTACTAGGTTAGTACATTCTAACCAGTGAATATTATATCCTGGAGGTAGTATCTCATTATCAGTAGTACTAGGTTAGTACAGTCTAACCAGTGAATATTATATCCTGGAGGTGGTATCTCATTATCAGTAGTACTAGGTTAGTATGTTCTAACCGGTGAATATTATATCCTGGAGGTGGTATCTCATTATCAGTAGTACTAGGTTAGTACAGTCTAAATGCTGAATATTATATCCTGGAGGTAGTATCTCATTATCAGTAGTACTAGGTTAGTACGGTCTAACCGGTGAATATTATAGCCTGGAGGTGGTATCTCATTATCAGTAGTACTAAGTTAGTACAGTCTAACCGGTGAATATTGTATCCTGGAGGTAGTATCTCATTATCAGTAGTACTAGGTTAGTACAGTCTAACCAGTGAATACTATATCCTGGAGGTAGTATCTCATTATCAATAGTACTAGGTTAGTACAGTGTAACCGGTGAATATTATATCCTGGAGGTGGTATCTCATTATCAGTAGTACTAGGTTAGTATGTTCTAACCGGTGAATATTATATCCTGGAGGTAGTATCTCATTATCAGTAGTACTAGGTTAGTACAGTCTAACTGGTGAATATTATATCCTGGAGGTAGTATGTCATTATCAGTAGTACTAGATTAGTACGGTCTAACCGGTGAATATTATATCCTGGAGGTAGTATCTCATTATCAGTAGTACTAGGTTAGTATGGTCTAACTGGTGAATATTATATCCTGGAGGTAGTATCTCATTATCAGTAGTACTAGGTTAGTAAGGTCTAACGGTGAGTATTATATCCTGGAGGTAGTATCTCATTATCAGTAGTACTAGGTTAGTACAGTCTAACCAGTGAATATTATATCCTGGAGGTAGTATCTCATTATCAGTAGTACTAGGCTAGTACAGTCTAACCGGTGAATATTATATCCTGGAGGTAGTACCTCATTATCAGTAGTACTAGGTTAGTACAGTCTAACCGGTGAGTATTATATCCTGGAGGTAGTATCTCATTATCAGTAGTACTAGGTTAGTATGGTTTAACCAGTGAATATTATATCCTGGAGGTAGTATCTCATTATCAGTAGTACTAGGTTAGTACGGTCTAACCGGTGAATATTATATCCTGGAGGTAGTATCTCATTATCAGTAGTACTAGGTTAGTATGGTCTAACCGGTGAATATTATATCCTGGAGGTAGTATCTCATTATCAGTAGTACTAGGTTAGTACAGTGTAACCAGTGAATATTATATCCTGGAGGTAGTATCTCATTATCAGCAGTACTAGGTTAGTACAGTGTAACCGGTGAATATTATATCCTGGAGTTAGTATCTCATTATCAGTAGTACTAGGTTAGTACAGTCTAACCGGTGAATATTATATCCTGGAGGTAGTATCTCATTATCAGTAGTACTAGGTTAGTATGTTCTAACCGGTGTATATTATATCCTGGGGGTAGTATCTCATTATCAGTAGTACTAGGTTAGTACGGTCTAACCAGTGAATATTATATCCTGGAGGTGGTATCTCATTATCAGTAGTACTAGGTTAGTACAGTCTAACCGGTGAATATTATATCCTGGAGGTAGTATCTCATTATCAGTAGTACTAGGTTAGTACAGTCTAACTGGTGAATATTATATCCTGGAGGTAGTATCTCATTATCAGTAGTACTAGGTTAGTACTGTCTAACCAGTGAATATTATAGCCTGGAGGTAGTATCTCATTATCAGTAGTACTAGGTTAGTATGTTCTAACCGGTGAATATTATATCCTGTGGGTAGTATCTCATTATCAGTAGTACTAGGTTAGTATGTTCTAACCGGTGAATATTATATCCTGGAGGTAGTATCTCATTATCAGTAGAACTAGGTTTTAGCCAGGTTTCCGTAAGACACATAATGTCTGGGGAGTGGGTTGCTATGAGGGCGTGTAGGTTGGGAATCTTATTGTTAATACTTGTAATATTTAGGTGAAATGCTAGGAGGGAACTAGTGGGAGTAGAAAGGGGTAGCTTGACTTTGGGGGTTGTGGTAGGGGAGTGAAGGTTATTGGGTGTGGGTGGGCCATGGTTGGGATGGATGTCCCCATGTGTTTTAAGGTTATAGCGACAGGAGTTTGTTTATAAGTTTTATATAGTCTTTGTCTTTAGGATTATGTTTTGTGGCTTTACAGGGGTGATATTTTGTTGAGTGTGGTAGATTCAATGTGCTGGGGATGGTAGTGTTTGGTGTTATGTGTGAAGTTGTGGGTGGCTGTGTGACCATTTGTGTAGTGAATACCACTGTCAAGTATTTGTTCATCAGGAGTAAGATGACAAAACTGAAATAATATAGGCAGTAGGGTAATTAGTATTTTTTTACTTGTTTGCATTTTGCTAGGGGGCAATTTTGATGGCTGAGTGTGCTGAGGGGGAGGGGTGATCAGTGATGTATGAGGCACTGATTGGTACTTAGCATGCAGGGAGTGGCTAAATTTAGTTTAAATGTAGCACTAGTGGGGGCAGGTGGGAATTGGGGGCAAGGAGGGGAGCGGAGCAAGCCTGAGCACAGTGAGGGCGAGCAGAGCGGGGCTAACACTGACTCCAAGTATTTTCTTAGCCTTTTGGTATGTATGGTTGCATGTTTGGCTAATGGGTATCTAGGGAACAGGTCATCACTGCTCTGTTAAAGGCAAAAAATACAGCCTCCATGGGACCCAAATTAAATATATAGATGCATGGAATCAGGAGTACCTGACAGGACTAAATCCTCCTCAAGGAAGAGTAATCCTGTCTGGTGGACATCTGCAATAAATAAACTCTATAACAAAAGGAAAAAATTGCTGTCCAAGATCAAGAAGGAACAAGTGCTCAATTGGAAGCAATGTCTCCTTACCCTAAACAAGCAAATGAGAGCACTAGTGAAATCCTCCAAAGCAAACTTAGAGTCCAAATTAGCCACATCTACTAGAGACAATCATAAGGACTTCTTCACATATGTCCGCAACCTCAAAGGTAGCACCCAGATGTGTTCAGAACTGGTTGTCAAGGATACCACATATACAAATGCTGTAGACATAGCAAACTTGCTGGCTGACAGATTCTGTGAAAACTTCACCCCTCTCTCCCCCCATCAGTAAATCAGGACTTCCCCAGTTCCTGCCCCCTTCCCCTAATATCTAGGAAACAGGTCATCACTGCTCTGTCAAAGGCAAACAATACAGCCTCCATGGGACCCAATAACATACCAGGCTGAATCCTAAGTGACCTCGAGCAGGAACATGTAGCACCATTAGGCACCCTATTCAACCAAAGCCTGAGTATCGGCTTCATCCCAGATGAGTGGAGGACAGCTACTGTCATCCCTTTGCACAAAAGTGGAGCATCCACCAATCCGGGAAATTATAAACTCATCGGCCTAACTAGCCTGATCTGCAAGGCCATGAAACAGATTATCATGGACCTCATTAACAAGGACATTGGCAACCTCCAAACACTCGATCCCACATAGTTCAGCTTTGTCAAGGGGAGGTCGTGTCTGCTAAATTTGGTTGACTTCTTTGAGACAGTCCCCAAAGCCATGGATGAGGAGGAAGATGGTGTACACCACCTATCTTGACCTAGCCAAAGCCTTTGACACTATTCCACACTCAGGCATAATAGAAAAGCTCCCTCAACTAGGCATCTATCTGTATGTTACAAGATGGGTAGCAAACTGGCTCACTGATAAAACCCACCTCGTCAAAATAGGGGAAGCCACCTCAAGCAGTAGACCCATAACAAACAGCATACCCCATGGTTTGGTCTTGGGGCCTCTGTTATTTAGGATATACATTTCTGAGGTGCAGGCCAAAATCAGTGTGCTATCATCAGTTCCCTAGTGATGTAGACATCCTCCAAGAGGGTCTCACTCAGACAAACGACTGGTGCCAGATACATGGCCTCAAATTGAATACCAAAAAATGCATCATCATCTCCTTTAGGGAGAGTGATGTCCCCTCAAATTATCACATTAACAATGCCCTAAGCAGACAATCAGTCATGAGGGATTTGGGCACCCAGGTTGATAACAACCTGAGTTTTGACCACCATGTTTCTTCCGTTGTACAGAAAGCCTTCTACATGGCCCACCTCATAAGTAAGGGTATCTCATCCATGGACAAGGAGGTCATAACATCCCTGTATTCTCCCCTTATAAGGCCCATTATTAAGTACAATGCCCCTTTCGGCATGTACCTCACAAAGCACATGCAGCAGCTGGAGAGACCACAGAGGTTCCTCAACAGGAGAATCCAGGGTCTCAAACATCTACAATACACAGATAGGCTAAAAGCCCTATCCCTCTACTCAGTTTCATACAGACTCCTCAGATGTGACCTCTGTCTGGCATACAAGGTGATCACGGACCCCACCTTGATGGGACTGCTGCATATCTGCAAGTCAGGTTCCAATCGAGTAACTTGCATGTGCAGCCTCAACCTGGTCTGTGACATCAACAGGACTTGTTGGCGGGACAGATTTGTGCTCCAGAGACTCCCAAATCTATGGAATAGACTCCCTCTCCACATCAAGCAGAGTACCTCTTCACCCCTTTTTAAGCAAAACCTGGATAACTGAATGGGAATCAGAAAATATGCCTCTGGGATTCCACCTGTGCTCCGGCTGGACAGGGGTATCTGGTGCTCACTTGTCTAAACATGGGATAAACTCTTGGCTAGGCTTATAAGGGCCTCAGGGCCAATAACCTAGTAACTTACCAGTTTATCAGCATTACAATTCATATTACAAAACTTCAGTAACTATATGTCAAAGATTATTTATTCATTACCAAAAGTTCTTTTTTGAGTTTTTTATATTCAATATAATCAGATAGCTTCATGTCCATATACATTATCACGGCCTCTCCTGTCAGCTGGGATGACAGACGTTTTTCCCCGTGTGCTTGTCTACAGATGTTTATGGTGGAATAATAGGTTCATAGGTTCATACTAGGCTATCTGCCCTAGGGCATTTATAAGCCTAGCCAGAGTGTGTTTGGCCTTCGCCACCCATTTTAAATTAATTTTGCTATACCCTTTTTCGAGGTTAGTATACTGTGCTTCTGTCTAACAATGACACAGAAGTGATACCCGGGGTAAACCTACGATCTCCCATCCACTCATCAAGATTCCTCTTGAAGAGAGTCAATGAGGGACTCTGCCTAACCTGGACTGGGATTTTATTCTAGAGTGAAGGGAGCCTCTGGGTTATGAATCTGTCCCTCCAGCATGTCCTATTTATTTCAGTGCTGAGGTTCACGTCTCTCGAGCGCATAGCTCGATGGGATTTGGATTTTCTGAGGTGCAGCATGTCCATTAATTCCGGATTGGACATGGCTTTATACGTCAGGCACAGATCGCCTCTGAGCAGGTGGTATGTCACTGAGTAGAGCTGGAGTTTCTTTAACCGGGCAGCATATGGCATCTGTTTGAGGTGGTATCTGTTTGAGCCCTTTGATCCACTTGGTGAGGTACTTTTGGGGTCTTTCCAATTGCTGCAGGTGTCTGGTAAGGTACATCCCAAAACGGGCATTGTACTCAATTATGGGCCTGATGAGGGATGAGTAAAGAGGCACGATGACCTCCCCTGATCTAGATGTGAATCCCTTCATGATTAGGTGGGCTATATAAAATGTTTTTCTAACCACTTTGGCCACGTGGTTGTCAAATGAGAGATTGCTATCAACTTGGGTCCCCAGGTCCCTAATTACTTATTCTGTACTTAATGGATTACCACCTATGTGGTAATTTGTGGGCACATTGTTTTTGCCAAAGGGGATGACTATACACTTTTTGGTGTTTAGCTTGAGGCCATGGCTCTGGCACCAGTTGTCTGTTTCTATGAGGCCCTTTTGGAGGATGCTTGTGTTGGCTGGAGAGTCGATTATGGCACCCAGTTTGCAGTCATCTGCGAACTTGGTCAGCCACAGTCCTTCCGTGTTAGCCTGTACCTCCGAGAAATATATACCGAACAAGAGAGGTCCCAGGACTGAGCCTTGTGGGACACCACTTGTAACTGGTTTGAAGTCTGACATGGCTCTAGCAATTCTAACCATGTGGGTTCTGTCCTTGAGCCAGTTTGCAACCCATGTAGTGACATAGGGGTTTATATTTAAGCTGGTGAGCTTATCTATAATGCCCGAGTGGGGTATTGTATCGAAGGCTTTTGCGAGGTCCAGGTAGGCTGTGTGGACCACCTTCCCCTCGTCAATGGCCTTGGTGACTGTTTCAAAGAAATTGACCAGGTTTTAGAGGCAGGATTTGCCCTTAACAAAGCCGAACTGGGTAGGATCCAGTGTCTGTAGGTCCCCAATATCTTTATTTATGAGGTCCATGATGATCCTTTCCATAGCTTTGCAGACCAATGTAGTCAGGCTTATGGGGCGATAGTTTCCAGGATCCGTTGAGGCACCACCTTTGTGGAGAGGGACCACTGTTGCTGTATGCCACTCTTTGGGTACATATCCTGTAGTAAGGCTGAGATTGAACAGTAGATTTATGTTTGGGTTTAGCTCTTCTTGGAATTCATGTAGGACGCATCCCAGGACACCGTCTGGTCCCATTGATGCTGTGTTTTTTGCTTTGGAGAGGGCGGCTCTTACCTGAGCATCTGAGATGTCAGGGGGGCAGCACTCTGCTGGGATAGATATTCGCCCTTTGGGTGGGGGGGTTTGAGCTAAACCTGTCAGCTAGGATGTTGGCAATGTCTGTGGGTTCGGTGTATTTTTTGTCATTTTGGACTAATTCTGAGCATATCTGGGAATTCCCACCCAGGTTCCTAACATAACTAAAGAAAGCCTTGTGATTATCCTTAGTGTCCTGTGCAATTTTTCTCTCGAAGCTTGCCTTAGACGATTTTATGAGTGCCCGTAGTTTTTTGCTAATACTGATCAGAGATGCCTTCCCTTTTTGGGATTTTGCTCTATCATGTAGTAGCTTCCTCCTTCTAGTGTATAGTTTGTTTATCGCTGGGGTCCACCAGACAGGACATCTGCCTTTGGAGGATTGGGTCTTGGTTTTATTTGGGATTGCATGATCCATGCATTCCTGAAGGGGTTCATATAATGCGTTTATAAAGGATTCTGCGGTCTGGGCCATATTTTCCACAGGCCCGGGGGCTTTGAAGGATTCCACCTTGGTTTTGAGGAGTGTGAATGATCAGACATGGCTAGGTAAGAATCCAGATCATCCTGACTGGTTGGTTTCTTCATATCAGCCATGTTTTTGGGATTATCAGCTATATTTGCCAGCAGAGCCACTTATCTCAATAGGCATTTTCAATAAGTGTTTTTATAATTGTCATCCTAGAAATAACCAAACAGATAAATAAATACACTTTAGTCACCGAGAACCATCAGCTCAGGGCAACAATGTCCCATAGTGAATTAATAGCTAGAATACAGAACACATAATTGTAGATGTATTATGAGAGGAATTATATGGCCATTCCCTGGACAACTACCTATGCACATGCTAACAAGAAAGCATGTTTTATTTTATGTAACCAAAAGGAAAATGGTAATAACAGCTGCCTTGTCTTTTGAAATGAACAGACAGTATCATTCAGGCTTTATTCCACAGGTGTATACAGTCTGTTTGGTCCTCCAGCAGTAGGGATCACTTGAAAGAAAGTTCTCAGGCCGCAAGCACCCTTAGACTCAGATTCCTGCTCTTTCTCAGGTATCTCTTCTAGATGTATCTTTGTCACATGCCACCAATGAAATACTATAGTCCCCAACGTCAGGTCTTCAGTTAAGCTCCTGATTACTCTGCTTCTTATCCTCTCTTTCAGTAAGTAACTTCTCCATTGCAATTGTCAGTTAATATTTTGTTATCTAGTTACACAAGTGGATTCCTTACTAGCACTCTGGAAATTTCCCATTTAAAAGGTGAAACACACGCACACAGACACACATGCACATATGCACACACGCACACACGCACACACACACACACACACACACACACACACACACACACACACACACACACACACACACATACACACACACACATATATCTATTAGAGAAAGATAGATAAAGATATAGATATAGATAGGAATACAGATCTTTCAGATGCACATGTGTATGCAGACACACACATACACACACACACACACACACACACACACACACACACACACAAACACATGCACATATATTCACAAAGAAAGACAGAAAGAGAGGAAATATATCACAAGGCACATTTATGTTTTGTATTTGCAAAGGCTACATATGGATTTCGGTATATATTAGTAGAGACTGTCAATGCTACAATGTTTGAAGAGTCAGAGCCTTAGTGTTGTATTTTTGCTAAGGCTATGGCCAAAGAACCAGTTTTGTAATTCCTCAGAGTAGGTATTACATTTATGTCAAGTGTATCGCTTCATTTACAGACGTGTTCTCAATTCAGTCTGTTAAAGATATCCAATCCATGATAAGGAAAATTGTAAATGTAGCTAGCAAACAATGATACCAGTTCTTTATTCTGCCTATTGTTTTTACCACCCTACTAATGCTTGCCAGCCTTAACCTTAACCTTGCCACTGCCCATAACCCCAACCCAACACCTAACCCTGTATATGTCAGCACTGCCTCATATTCATTGATTAAACATGTGCGTGGCCACTCTGTTTATCCCAGTTTTCATAATCCATCCCATATCCTAAGCATTGTCATCATCATCAACACCCTTTTTCCCATTTTCTATTTGGGGTCAGGGTGTTGTGTTAACTGTCACCATCTCTCTTGATTCAATGCTACACTCCTGCCTTCCTGTGTCATAAACCTAACCTCTTATATGAAGTAGATGTACTAAGATGGTGACAAATTGAATACCAGTTCTTGTTCCTTCATTATCCATGTTACTACTGTTAAAAGTGGACATAATACATTTTAGCTTTTCATAAACAATCCATTGTACTTCCTTTACATGTATTAAGTGTTTCTTGACCTCATATATCTGACAAAGATAATGACTACTGCCACTACTACGGTAGGCCGTTAATAAAAGGCATTCTATGAAAGAAGAAGGGAAAAGGGGAACTAAATATAGGAAAGCAATTAACAACTGTTATGGCTTACAGCAATGTATTTCAGATGTACTGCTACAAATCTTGGCATGACTGCCGAGCAACGCATAAAAGTTTAGCAAAATTTTGAACAATCATGTAGAAAGACAACTTATGTTTTCAGATTCTTTTCAGATTGTCAGACCCTTCCTTGTTCTGTTCTCCATTCATGGCCAAGTTTAAACAACTAAAGTTTACTTAATGTAGTTCATATCTAATCTGACCTCTCTATAAGCATTAAATAGTGTTCTGTGGTCATGATGCACTGGTTTGGTATTATATTACTCTAGCCAAATCAAAAACATCACAGTGATTAGCAGTGTGGTTTTCCAAAGAAATAGCTTCACATTTCAAAACTCTGTTGCTGTATTTGTGAAATATCCACATGTAGTAAGTACAGCGGCAGAAGCATAGCAGAATGCTTAGCCCTTGTTTTCCATAAATTGTTAGAGTCTCAACAGGGAAATAATGCTACATTATGATATTCTAGGATAAAGGAAAACAGCAAAGCCAGATGTTTTGGTTTTGTATGTAACCTGAAAGGTCAGACTCACTAGAAGGGAAATATCTTTTTACTAAGAAGCATAATCGTTGTCTTCACTCGTTCACTTTGTCCAGTCAGCAAACACTTGATTTAATGAAGAATCAGTTTTCCCTAGTCATTTTTTTCTGAAAAATTAGAGACATACACAGATGAAGATAAATAAAAAAATCAGATCAATCAGTGTGTTGCATTTTTATTGTTCAGCAGCAGTGAGTGGATGGTGCTATGTTTTAAGCAGATTCCTGGTACTGTAGAAAAAGTTTAGTCATTGTGGTAAATGAAAGGATGAAAATCAAATGTTATGCATAAGGAGAAAGAGTTGGTGTCAGTTATTAACCATAGCAATAAACAGTTAAAGTGTTCCTGTCTTTAAAGTGGTGGATGGGTTCTACAGCACAGTAAATGAATTGCCAGTCCTGGCAAAGATTTTTTTCCTTAAACAGTGATGAGACAGCCCAGATGTAATCTCAGCTCCATTCCTTTTCCCCTCTACAGAATTAGAAGACACAAAAGGAAAATTTAAGACACATCCGTGACAGAAATGGCATGAGAACCTATAAGGATTTACAATATAAGAAGTTGACCTCACCAGCTATGACAATAAATGTGGAAGGTAACTCTCTCTGTAAAAGCACTATACCATCATGGTGCTCACTGCAGACTATCATCACAGCCACCATGTTATCATCATGGTGCTCACTGCAGACTATCATCACAGCCACTGTGTTACCATCATGGTACTCACTGCAGACTATCATCACAGCCACTGTGTTACCATCATGGTGCTTGCTGCAGACTACCATCACAGCCACCATGTTATCATCATGGTGCTCACTGCAGACTACCATCACAGCCACTATGTTACCATCATGGTGCTCACTGCAGACTACCATCACAGCCACCATATTACCATCATGGTGTTCACTGCAGTCTACCATCACATTCACCGTGTTACCATCATGGTGTTTACTGCGGACTACCATCATAGCTACCGTGTTACTATCACGGTGCTCACTGCAGACTACCATCACAGCCACTGTGTTACCATCATGGTGCTCACTGCAGACTACCATCACAGCCACTGTGTCACAATCATGGTGCTCACTGCAAACTACCATCAAAGTCACTGTTACCATCATGGTGCTCACTGCAGACTACCATCACAGCCACTGTGTTACCATCATGGTGCTCACTGCAGACTACCATCACAGCCACCATGTCACCATCATGGTGCTCACTGCAGACTATCATCACAGCCACCGTGTTACCATCAGGGTGCTCACTGCAGACTACCATCACAGTCAATGTGTTACCATCATGGTGCTCACTGCAGACTACCATCACAGCCACTGTGTTACCATCATGGTGTTCACTGCAGACTAACATCACAGCCACTGTGTTACCATCATGGTGCTCACTGCAGACTACCATCACAGCCACCGTGTTAATTCTATCATCATGGAAATATGTGAAAAGAATAGACACAGCCATCACGCTTGGTCATTCAGCAGTATGGACCTGTTTCAAGCAGAACAAATAAGCTACAATGCCATTGTGGAAGGTGACACATGTAACTCAAGGCCATACAAACTGCAGATACTGAACACATACCTCAGTCATCATACTCTGTTATCTGGAAGTTAAGAGCTTTTCTTGGTGAAAAACCTAATAAAACAAAGAGCTTTGGTGATGTAATGCTTATTTAAAAAGGGTACCTATCATATAATCTCATACCAGCAAAATATTAGGAGCAACCAAAAGGAACAAAAATGTCTTTCCTTGATTGAAACAGAACCATGATGAGGAAAGAAAGAGGTGTTTCTGTGAACAAATGGGTACATAAGCCATCTACTGTTATAATGGAAAGCATACAGAGTTATTTCAATTATTTTGACTATATCCTTATTAATATGTTAACAACCATAATGCAAAGTACCATAATCCCAAAAACAAAATGAAAGAATGAAAATACAGGAGATGAGTTAATACAAAATATTACACTTCTCCCTTAAATGTTTATTTTGTAGAAGGGCAAACCTTACTGCACCCACTGGTTTGGGGGAAGGCACCCACATCCCTCAAACTTATTTATACCAACCTTAGGATCCCCAGACCTCGGAGAAAAGGCAATATTCTGAGAAATGGCTATCTCAGACTTGGTATGTGGAAGTCTGGCTTTTCAGCCATACAGTCTCTACATTATGGGACTCGGCATTACAACTACTGACAATTTAAATGGTTACCTCCAATAAGCATCCCTTAGGCATCTGCCAGGGAAGCTGAGTTTAACATATAGTTCTCACTTTCATGTGGCTACAGACCTATATATTTTGGGGAAAAATAGACAATGTAAGCTATCATTGTTTTACTGGAATGAGTTAGGAAGACTCTCCCTAAAGAAAGAATCATAATAACTCCAGTACAAGAAGTTATCCACTTCAGAAAAAGTTTGTGTGACCACAGGATTACATAATTTTTTAACTGTAACTGACACAAAACTTCACTAGATTTCTTAATTTCTTTTGATTTTGAAATATATATGTAAATAACTGCTTACTATGAGCCTTTACTTAAGATTTGCCTTGTTTTTTATGATGGGAATAGAAGATAAGAAAAATGATTTTCTAATACAGATCAAGGTTTTGCATAACCTTAGAATGGCTCTGTTTACCAGTCCTTCTTTCAGTTCTATTT
>NC_056748.1:970445218-970450218 GCF_019279795.1 Protopterus annectens | reverse complement strand
AACAAGACTTAGATGTTAGTGGCGGTCCCTAGATTCGAACAGTGGTTTATGTGCAAAATTGAACTACTGGCCTAGTCCTTATTAGACTGAGCTGCTGGGGAGGTGTTGTGTGTTGTTTGTGACATTTATGTCTAGTACATATTATTATGCACAGTACTTTTATTATGACATGTTGCATTATTTGTTTCCCATTTTCAGTACAAATTATGCATACACAACAGACATTGGTGTCACTGTTTATGAAATGTGCACATTAGCTGGATTGCACATTTGACTGTTGTACAACTACATACTGCAAATTAGATTCCTGACTACACAGTGTAGGTTTTAAGTCTGCACCTGTTAGCCTTATACATTTTTCAGTACATTCACAGCTACATATGGCTGAAATTAAAAGGTTAGCACAGGACAATGCTGGCAGACAAACAAGTAAAACACATTCGGATGGGAATATGTACTGTTGCTTTTTTCAGTTATTTGACATGCCCATTCTAAAGTATGCAGACAAGCAGTGCAAAATCATTCACCTCAGTTAATGCATTCTGCAGGACATACACATTTCTATTTTTCAGGTACAAGTGAGATGACACACACCATTGTTTGGGATCACCTTTATTAGTTTTGACATACATATCTGTGTGTGACTCAGAAGTCCACAATTACTATTCCTGCATGATCTGCCCAGGGGAATGTTTTTCATTTCTAAATGTTAAAGTAGCCCTGACATGACACTTTCTTGACAGATTCACTCAGACGCACTCATACATATTCTAATATTCCTGTCCTGCATATTGTACCTTGTTTGCTACTGATGTCTGTATTACACCTCAGCTGAGAATACTCCATTGTAACACTGGCAGCCTCACACAGGCATTTATTCCTGACTTTTAGACCAAATTATATATACAGGCAGTTCTACCATTACTATAATTTTGATTTCTTACTACTAATAGTAGTGAGTATTCTGTACTCACCATATTGCTGATGCAGCCAGGCCAGTCACTGGGCATGAGCCTCAACATTCCGGGACCTCTCTGCAGCAGCTGTATAGGGAGATATCACAAATTAATCACAGCTGCACAGTCACAAGTTGAACTTTTTCCATACTTAGAGATACATAACACTGCATACTTACAGACAGGTGAGAAATCCTGTGCTTGGGCTCCTTGGATCCACTGGTCCAAGAGTGCACCCCTCCTATGCTTCAGGTCATTATGGTGATGACGTACCTGCTCACCAGTCTGGGGTATGCCAGTGGCACTGGTGAGATCACGTGAAAGCTGGCCCCAGGCCTCTGCTTTGTACTGCTAGCCCTGGTACTAACCCTGCAGCAATCTGCTGTCATGGTTTTTAACTAAGAGCTCAACCATGACCCTGGACTCCTGGATGCCCCAACGTTGCGCTTGGAAGCGCACACCTTCACCAACGCCAGACATTTTGGTCCTGCTGTGAGCAATCCCAAATTGTTATGACTGTATTCCCACCTGTGCGGTTTAAATAGAGCAGTTTTCCTTCACTTTTTTCTTTATTGGCCAGTTTTAATATGCTGAACTTAGCTCCACGCAAGTCTGCATAGCAATGGTTACACCAGCTAAGCAGAACTGAAAGCAGGTAAGCAATGCTTACACTAGCAAAGCATTGCTTAAATCTATTTTTTTGCATTAAATTTATAAATTATTTTTTACATTTATATTTTACATATTCCTACCCCTACTGTGTTATACGTGAGCCATATGATTGACATCTATCATTCAAATTCCTTAAAAGTTTATTAAATAATTTGGCAGAGGAGAGACTTGAACCAAGCCTGTACTACATGCTATAGCATGGCAGTACCACTCCGTTACAGCAGCTTGATGATGTTTTCTATCACAATAGCAATTGTCTATCATTTTCAGGATTTCAGCCAGGCTAAGCATAGAAGCGAACTGTGCAAACAAGCTGTGCACCACTTAAATTTCGGGATTTATTTGATAAAAAAATTTTTTTTTTAAATGTTAATGCTTTCTTCTTGCCCTACTGCTTCCATGCATGTAAGGCAAGAGTGCATACATTTGGGGGTGTGCACTTGAAGGCTGCTGCCTTCTAGGTGTTTGTGTTTTTTATTTTTTTTCAGTGCCTGCAGATATTGGAATGTTAGCTACTTACATTTCAGTTTCTGTGGACACTCGTTTACTATATAATATTAGAGCCAGGCTCCGATATTATATAGATTGACACTCATCTGTGTTGGAAAGTGCTGTACGGCACTTTCTGAGCATAGGGGGTGTGTTACATGTGCAGGCACTGCTAACACATGCTCACTGCGCTCGCTCCTGGTTCGTGTCCATTTAGATTAGATAGCAGCGCGTATTCATGCATATGCAAGGTGTGCTGTTATTCTAAATGGACATGAACCACTCTCTGCAAGAATAGCCTTAGTGAATTCTGGGGTGAGTTTAACCACTCCAATTCCACATGAAATATGTAACAAGTTTTATTCAATGTTTTGGAGTTTGATAGCTGTAGCTAGGTAAGTAATTACAAAAATATAGAAGTCAGAATACTCTCCTTTGTTTAAAGAATTTGTAGATTGATTTAGGCAAAAAAGAAAAATCTGTAAAGAGTTTAAGATCTAGTATCAAATAAGGCAACCGGTGGTGGATGAAATAATTTGGAAATGTTAATAGCCAAATATGACTGAAGTTAAGTGAAACTCACTTACTTTACTGATGTTGGTTTAATTACTGTAAGTCCTGTTGGTATTTATTAGTGTTTATAACTGAACATTCTTCATTTTTTAAATATTGTACATATGTTAAAATTAAAAAATATATTTAAAAAAACAAACAAGAAAATCTACATATACCATGATTTTGACATCCTGAATTCCATATGTCTCTGAATGAATGGATCTTTTCCAGATAGTGCTCATGTTGTGGAATGGTGGTCTACCACTAAAACTAAGACTGATCTATAACTTCATTAGAAAGGAAATTATGAAAACATCTTGAAGAAGATTATACATTGCACAGTTTTCATGATGTGGAACAGATGTTTTGGGTCACAGCTGAATGTTTACTATCTGCCTTCTCTTCCCTGCTTTATCTGATGATTTTGATTATGATGTTCATACTTATGTTAATGTTACCTTTAATTATATATGTAACATTTTTGTATAACTAGCTACTGATTTATTGGCTCATATTTATATGGTATTCTGACCAGCCAGATTACCAGGTTAATAAATGTCATTAAATGTATGTATTTGTTTGTTTGTTAATCGAGTAAGTCTACTGCAGGCAAATGTCATTTTTCTTGGCAGACAACTGAGAACTTTCTAGTTAAGGAACTTGCTTACAGCCAATCAATAAGTAAATGGAGGTAGAATTAATCAAGTCCCACCTTTCTACACAAAACAGCTTGTTAGCAGCTCAGAGCCTTAATCTTTTTTGTTAATTAAATAATAGTGTATAAAAATTAAATAGACAAGCAGGCAAGCAAACTCCATCACTGGTATGCCATAACAGGCATATATGCATATATATGAAGTCTGAGAACTGTTTTCTTGTAATTGAATGCACACATATTTAACATTATATATTAAGACTGTTTATTGTCATACGTAATGTAATCTCTGTGATGCTATACATAAGGGCTGTTTAATGTCATATGTAATGTAATGTAATCTTTGTCCTTTATGTGGAACTTTTCTCTCTGCACCTCCACTGAAAAAGGACTTGTTTTCAGTTGGACTATCCCAGTAAACAAATGTAAAAGAAATAAAGAAAGAAAGAAATGGTGTCTGAAATGATAGGGGAGCTGGCTTTCAGTCCAAACTGATTGGAATTTACCTCATGTGAATTCTGGCCAAATTAGTTTTGAAACCAAGAAGTGTAAGATACTCCTTGTCAGATGCCAAAATCTGGTGGAAAATAACAGAAACTGTTCTTTGTAACATTCCATTTTGCCCTGAAGAAAAAAAGCCTTTGTTAAAGACCATGTTCAGTAGACATTTCTGAAACACTGTGTTGTGAGAGGGAATGAGAGAAAATGTATCCATGTTCCCCTGAAAATCTAGGGTGAGGAAAAATATTTTTACCCAAGAAAAAGATGCTTGGCAACTTGTGAAAGACTGCAGTAGGATGTTACAGGAACCAGGCTCTTTGTAAACACTATTGGAGCTGTGAGGAAAAAAGGCAAGGCAAACAGAAAAAAATATATAATCAGGCACAGAAAAATGCAATGAATGAATGAATGAATAAATAAATAATTTAATAGATTAATTAATTAAATAATTAATTAATGAATTAATTAATTAATTAAAAATAATAAAAAACATCTGGAAATCTTTGAAAATTAGAATGTGATGATAAGTAGTATATTTTAAATCCAGATGTACTAAAAACTGATAGATGGAATGAGAGATAAAGAGCGTATAGAGAAAAAGAGACAGAGAGAAAAAGTGAAGTTTGAACTTTGGGATTTTGATGTGAAGGTTTAGAAAAGAAGGGTCTAGGATAGGTCTCTGGTTCCTTCTTTCTTTGGCACCAGAAAGATTTTACAATAATCCCTGAACCTCCCTAATTTGGGAAAAGATTTTCTTCTATAACTTCCTGAGACATCACCTGATCAAAGATAGGAGGTAACAGGGATGTTTGATTGGATGGATGAAGACAAATCCATTGTGGAGGGAGTGGAATCCTATTGCCAATTGATTGTAGCCTTGAATGATTCTTAGAACCCAAGTGTCTTGAGTTATCTGGTACCACAGAGGAAACTGAAGACCTAGATTTTGAGAAAGTTTGACAGAACTCCCAGGGTGGGAGGAGGCACTTGAATGGGCATGTAGTCATTCTTCTTTCTTAGACTGTCCTTTGTTTTGGGTGATCTTCCTTCCTTTCTTCTCTGAAGCTCATTGCCATTGATTTTTGAATTTTTATTTGTCAGTACCTTGCTGGGAGCACTTACTCTGCTTCCAGAAAAAGGTACCTGAACTGGAAGAAAAGTTTCTATTACAT
>NC_056748.1:970245218-970440218 GCF_019279795.1 Protopterus annectens | reverse complement strand
GTACCTTTATCAAACAAGTTCCTAGTAGTGAATGTCAGTGTGACAGCCTAAATAATGATAAAATGGCTACCATTTTCATTTACATCCAACCTGCGCCTCTCCAACATGACCTTTAAACTAGTTAATAACTATTGGCCTTCTCTTGCTAATAAGCTATCTGTTTTATCCTCACCATGCTACTTTAGAAGAAAAATTAACATACTTTTACCTTAATAAGATACCTTTATGCTTTGCAGTTAGTGAGAAGTGCTTTACTATAACAGCTCGAGACAACCGGAACCATCTTTTGCCAGATATAAATATATTCTTCTTGCCACTATGTCATTTATGTAGAAGCAAACCAAAAAGACACGCAAGGTAGATCCAGTGCAAGGCTCAAACCAAATGTCAAAATGCACAAAACGAGCCAGCACAAAGGTTAAGGCAAGCAGAAAACTACTTTTATTGTGGCATATTAGAAGAACAAAGAAACTGCAAACCGGTTTCGGCCAATGTAATGGCCTTCTTCAGTGCAGAAAGAAGAAGTTAGAATGATACATACTAGTGTTCCTTATATACTAAGGAATTTAAAGGGATATGTAACCAAAAAAAAAATTTTTATGAACAATTCATAAAAACAGAAAATAGTGACAAAAATCTAAATAAAGACTATAATAAAATATGTAATATTACGTTGATATTGATCACATTTAATCCCCAGTGAAATTGGGAAAATAAGCTCAGTTCAAACCCTGAAATACAACAATACATATATATGTATGAATATATAATATCAGCATACTGCTTTATCCACATTCATTTACCCAGGTTTGAACAAAGCACCCAATTTTGTGATCCAAAATGCTTCCATGTTATTGAGATTTTCATGCCAGCCTGCCTTGGTCATCCTCGGCAGCTGAATCTTATCAATGATGGTAAATTGAAATTGGGCAGTTTGGTGAATCAAAGTATGCTTATATAAGGCATTGGTTAATTTTTTAGTTCTGATAGCACTGAGATGCTCGCTAATGCAAAATCTTAGTGGGCGGAAGGCTATCTTTGAACTGAGCTTATTTTCCCAATTTCACTGGGGATTAAATGTGATCAATATCAATGTAATATTACATATTTTATTATAGTCTTTATTTAGATTTTTGTCACTATTTTCTGTCTTTATGAATTGTTCATAAAAATTTTTTTGGTTACATATCCCTTTAAATTCCTTAGTATATAAGGAACACTAGTATGTATCATTCTAACTTCTTCTTTCTGCACTGAAGAAGGCCATTACATTGGCCAAAACCGGTTTGCAGTTTCTTTGTTCTTCTAATATGCCACAATAAAAGTAGTTTTCTGCTTGCCTTAACCTTTGTGCTGGCTCGTTTTGTGCATTTATGTAGAAGCAGAAATATACAAAAGTAGATGTGGTACTGTTATGTGGAAATGCAGTGTATATTAGTACAACTAGGGACATAAGTGGTAGGCATTATTTATTTATTTATTTTAACCACAGAAAAAGTGGATCTATATAACTATGTGTTATAACTCATGCTATCACACTACATATTTTATCTCTGCATGTTTGTGTGTGTGTCAAATTCTAATTTAATCAACCATCACTATATTGAAGACAGATCACCAACTGCACACTTAGTCACACATGCAAAAACTCAAATAAAGACTGATCACAATAGTGCAGCTTTGCCAGCCTTGTGATTCACAGCTCTAAGGGACCTATACACTATTGTATTTCTACTACTCATTTGCAAAGTAAGATTCTATTTCGTAGAATAAATACACATTGTGAACACATGTACACATCCCAAATTCCACAAACCTAAATCACATCAATAATGTGGGGAGCTCTACCCACTATACCTCACAGTTTGGGGGCTTTGCAATATCAACATCTTATTGAGATATGTTAGCTCCATGGACAATTAACTGTGACTACAGAGTAGCAGCAGATCAACTGTACTGTAGTCAACCGTAGTCAACCAGACTGATAACTGACTAAAAATCATGGTCAACTAAAAGCAAATCCAAACTTCACGCTAAGTAAATTCATAGCTGAACATTGTATTGCACCACAAATATATGTATATAGATATAGATATATGGGTTAATCATGGAATATAGTTTGAACCAAGGGTATACATATTCTAGAGTGAAATCAAAGCAACTGGATGGCATCTAAGCTACGGAAAATGAAACATGCTCCTCAAGCAGGTGGCATCCTGAAGACTTTAAATCACTGGAATAGTATAAAACTAATTTACCGTGGCTATTAAGGACAAACTGAGTCAGACAGAGGAGGACTGGGCTCTAACAGAAGCAGGAAACTACTACATGATAGAGCAAAATCCCAAAAAGGAAAGGCATCACTGATCAATATTAGCAAGAAACTATGATCCCTCATAAAATCATCCAAGGCCAGTTTCGAAAGAAAAATTGCCAAGGACTCTAAAGATAACCACAAAGCCTTCTTTAGCTATGTCAAAAATATAGGTGTCAATTCTCAGATATGCTCTAAGCTAGTACAAAATAGCAAAAAATACAGTGAACCAACTGACATTGCCAAAATCCTGGCTGACAAGTTCAGTGCAAACTTCACCCCCCCCCCTCACCCCCAAAAGGGCCCGTGTCCATCCCAGAAGAATGCAGAGCCCCAGACATCACGGACACACAGGTAAAAACAGCCCTCTCCAAAGCTAAGAACACAGCATCAATGGGACTGGATGGTGTCCCAGGCTGCATCTTACACGAGCTCCAAAATCAACTAAACCCTCACCTAAATTCACTGTTCAGACTCAGCCTTGCCACAGGCTATGTACCCAAAGAATGGCGTACAGCAACAGTCATTCCACTCCACAAAGGTGGTGCCACAACAGAACCTGGGAGCTATCGCCCTAAAAGCCTGACTAGCCTGGTCTGCAAAGCTATGGAGAGAATCATCATGGAACTCATAAACAGAGACATTGGGAACCTCCAGACACTGGACCCTACACAATTCGGTTTTGTAAAAGGCAGATCCTGCCTCCTAAACCTAGTTGACTTATTTTAAACAGTTACCAAGGCCATAGATGAAGGAAAGGTAGTCCACACAGCCTACCTGGACCTCACTAAGGCCTTCAACACCATTCCCCACTCTGGCATCATAGACAGGCCTACCAGCTTGAACATTAACCGCTATGTCACGAGATGGGTGGCAAACTGGCTCACGGATAGAACACACATGGTCAGAGTTGCGGGTGCCATGTCCGACTCTAAACCAGTTACAAGTGGCATCCTACAGGGCTCGGTCCTGGGACCCCTCCTGTTCGGTATATACTTCTCTGAGGTACAGGCAAGCATGGGAAGACTATGGCTAACCAAGTTCGGAGATGACTGCAGACTGGGGGACATACCCGACTCTCCGGATGACACAGACATCCTCCAGAAGGGTCTTACAGAGACAGATACCTGGTGTCAAAACCATGGACTCAAGCTAAATGCCAAAAAATGCATAGTCATCCCTTTTGGGAAAAACAAAGTGCCCACGAATTACCACATAGGTGGTAATCCACTAAGTACGTAAAATGTAATTAGGGACCTAGGGAACCAGGTAGATAGCAACCTCTCCTTTGATAATCACATTGCCAAAGAGGTTAGAAATTCCTTCTATGTAGCCCACCTAATCATGAAATGGTTCACCGCTAGATCAAGAGAGGTCATTGTGCCCCTCTACTCATCACTCATTAGGCCCATAATACAGTACAATGCCCCATTTGGTAGGTACCTTACTTGACACCTGCAACAGCTGGAAAGACCACAAAAGTACCTCACCAAGAGGATCATGGGCCTTAAAGAAATGCCCTATGCAGGTCGACTAAAGAAACTCCAGCTCTACTCGGTTGCTTACTGCCTGCTCAGAGGTGATCTCTGCCTGACGTATAAGGCCATGTTCAACCCAGAATTAATGGACATACTCCACCTCAAGAAAACCAAATCTCTTAGAACCATACGCTCCAGTGAATTAAACCTCAGCACAACAATAAACAGGACATGCTGGAGGGATAGATTCCTGTCCCAGAGACTTCCCTTGCTCTGGAATAGAATCCCAGTTTATGTTAGGCAGAGCCCCATGCAGACTCTCTTCAAGAGGAATCTTGATGAGTGGATGGGAAATCCTAAATTTACCCCTGGGATCACTTCAGTGGCCCTGCTAGACAGAGACCCAGGAAACTAATTTAAAAGGGAGGTGAAAGCCAACACATTCTGGCTAGGCTTATAATTGCCCTTGGGCAGATAGCCTAATACCTACCTATGAACCTATGAACCTATAATTTGGGGGGAAGTACAAAAGCTAGATGAAGCACTAACTGAATATGTTGAAGAAAAATGGTAAGCTCATCCACAATTTAGATGTTTGGCAAACTCTGATAGGAGTGATCTTGTCTTTCCTCAGATGCTGAAGAAGGATCTTAACTGAAAATATAGGAAAATCTTACATATCAGATCACAGTAAGCAATCCATATCAAAAGATCTCTGATCATCTTTTTATTGCTTTGAATTAGTTGTAATGGTTGGAAAAATACCTTAAGTCAACACTATTGGGAAAGTACAGTCTAAGTGATTAGACACTATAGTGGAATCTAGAGTGATGTGTTAGAGCTACAGATAGGAAAGAAAACAGCTAAGGAATGCAAAAAGTGATCCCAAGAGAAATCAGGAAAGTAATTCAACTATGGAATACAAAAGACATTGGACAAAGGATGGAAAGCAGTGATGACATTATGAAGGGCTGTGGTGCCCTTGTATCATTTTCTGTACAGCCTTTATTGTCAGAGCTGTTGGACATCATATGAAACTGAGTTAAAATTTCAGGAAACCAGCTGATTGCAGAAAGGCAGTCCTCAGTGATACACAAGATCATCCTAGATAAATATAGCAGTGTACCGACCGTGGTCTGAAAAATGCAAAGTTGTTACAGGCATTAGGGTATATATATTAGTGTGCAAGTCACCCCTTTAGGATATACCAATATTTCAGCTCAGTGTTGCTTGAATACAAAATAAACGATTACCTGTTTTTACAGGCCTTTATTTTCTGTTAATGCAGACAGGCCAATAACGCCAGACTCCATGGTTCATGTGGCACTGTGATATGAAGCTTTTGTTATGATTCAGATGACCTGCGTGAAATTTACATCAATGGCATTGAATAGGGCAGGGCAGGAAGGAATGGAGTGAGCATCCATTATCACCTTACCCTTCCTGGTGAGGAAGGTGCTTCTTGCTCACTGTTTTGGTTTTACCTAAAGGGAACTTTAGGTGTAGCACCTGTGGAGCTTGAACTTGCAGAACATGCACTGCCTGTGGCCAAATCCTGGAACTTCATCCCTTCATAAATCAAGGTAATATATAACATACTTTTATTTAAGCCACAACCAAAAAAAAAATCATCTCTTTCAATCTCCTGCTTTGCACATGGTGCACTCCAGGTTACTACTCTGACTACTCTGACTCAACCACTAGTAATACCTACACACTCCCAGTCTCTGATATTTCTAACTCCAGTATACATACTTTATTTAATTGCCTCCCATACCTTATCCTGTTATATGCTCTTACAACTACACATTTTGTATGTTTCTTCTTCCTTTCTTCTTCTTTTGCCATCTGCTATTGAAATTCACTCTGTCATACCCTGGCCTGACCGTTCCTACTCAGACTTTACTTCTCTCTCACCTATAGTTTCACTCTCTTTACTTAATCTTCCTTCCTTGTACTCTGTAATGTATGATTTTTATATTGTTTTACTAGTGAATGCACACAAACAGCACTTTTATTATTCCTGTCACTTAATATAGTCTTTCTTTTCTTCTTCTCTGTGAATAAGTTATCCAAATCCTATAACATTACTTTAGCGTTAATTCACATACAATGTGACAATGCATTCTACACTGTACGACATTATCTTTCTGCACTTGTAGCGTGTGTGTGTGTGTGTGTGTGTGTGTGTGTGTGTGTGTGTGTGTGTGTGTGTGTGTGTGTATATGTGTGTGTGTTGATCAACTTTTCAGAAACTCAAAAAAATATCAAAGAGACCATATGACTGAGTTTCCAAAAACTCGAACACTGAAGAAAAAAAAAAAAATTTTAAAAATCATATATTTTTAAATTTTTGCAGGGTGGCAAGGTCACGTGCACCTGCCACCCCCTGCAAATTATATATGCCAACTCCAAGATAGCACGACTGTGAGGAAAAGGGTAAGTTTTCCAATACTCACTGTATCGCAATCACCATTGAAAAGATTTGAGTTTTTAAAAACTTGATCAAACTTGATCATATGGTCTCAACCATGTGGAGTTCAAGTTTCTGAAAACTCGATCAACTGACAGGGACCGTGTGTGTGTGTGTGTGTGTGTGTGTGTGTGTGTGTGTGTGTGTGTGTGTGTGTGTGTGTGTGTGTGTGTGTGTGTGTGTGTGTGTGTGTGTGTGTGTGAATATATATGTACATATATGAGTCTGATAATATCAAAATCCCACAAAACCGCAATTTTATGAAAGACAGAACAAAAATATGAGGCCAAAATCTGGACATTTTTCAAAAATCTGTACAGTTGAGATGTATGTTTATTTATATATATATATATATATATATTTATTTATTTTACATTTGCTGACCGGGATAGTCCGACTGGATGCATGTCCATTTTCAGCGGAGGCCCAGGGAGAAAAGCTCCAAGGGTAAGCAGATACAGCATTACATATTACAAACAGACTATTTACAGAGATTACATAAGTAAGCAAGTTAAAGAAAGTTCCACAGGTTACAGTTAATCCTGAGCACAAGTCAGGATTAAATTAAATTACACAGTAAACTGGTTAACAGATTTTTACACATTCTAGAGAGAGTTAGCCAGGCTTGATACATTGACATAGCCAGTTAAGTGACAAATTTATTTATTTATTTATTTATTTATTCCAGTTTGATAACCGGGGAGGTCCACTGGGCTGTGGGGCCCATTTTCAGTGGAGGCCCGGGGAGAAAAGCTCCACAAAACAAAGTTTTTAACATAAACAATTTACAAAAATAGCTTAGATTACTGACATTGAATTTTGGCATCAAGAAATAAATAAACATTCAGTACAATTGCATTCAGTTCATAAGGCAAATAAGAGAATAACAGAATAGCTAGATTTTACATTTAGTTAAGATTACAAATTTGCAATTGAGAGTGAGGTTAGTAAGGTAAGATGGTTAGCCAGGAGAGAAAGAGGAGGAGAGTTTGAGAGGAATGGGTGGAAGGGTACAGTTGCATTTCCAATTTAGGTAGAGGTAGGAATGAAGTTGAGATTTGAAGTTATTAAGGTTGTTACAGGTTCTCAGGTAGGAGGGTAGAGCATTCCATTTTTTTTTGCTAGGGTAAAGGTTAATAAGAGCTGCCCAGCTGGGCATTTGGGTTTTTGAATGGAGATCAGGTTTTGGTGAGAAGATCTAAGGGGTCTGGGGGGGGGGGATATGGTTGTAAAATATTGGATAGTGCAGGGCAGTTAGATGGTTGGAACAATAATTTGTGGACTATGGTTAATTGGTGAAAGTCTAGTTGGTTAGGGAGTTCAAGCCAGTTTATAGTGTGAAGGGAAGTGCAATGTTGAGAGGAGGATTTTGCACTGGTGGCAAATTTGGAGATTTTGTTGTAGCATACCTCCAGTTTGGAAGTAAGTGTGGAAGATAAGTTAGTGAGCAAAGGAGTACCATACATTAGAGTGGGAAGGAGATAGGTGGAGGCAAGAGTTAGATTGGAGGAAGGAGAGAGGAAGTGGTTGTTTCTATAAAGTAGGCCCAGTTTTATGTGAGTTTTTTTGATGTTTTGTTGGATATGAGAGTTAAATTTTAGTTGATTGTCAATTGTGACACCAAGAAGTTTGGCTGATGAAACGATCTCAGTAGGGGAATTGTTAAGGCTGGTGATTTGGAGAGAGTTTTCATCAAGAGTGAAGGATTTAGAGGGGGGAGAACAGAAGGATCTTAGTTTTATTGTCATTAAGAGAGAGGTGATTTTGGAGCATCCAATTTTCAGTGGTTGAGAAGGCCTTTTGAGTCAGAGATTGGAGTTCTGCTAGGTTAGTGGTGCTGCAAATCAAAGTGGAATCATCAGTGTATTGTACAATTTTGGTGTTAGAAATGGCTTTATGGAAGTCATTGATAAAGATATTGAATAGCAAAGGGCCAAGTATAGAACCTTGGGGTACTCCGGTAAGAGTAGGAAGGAAAGTAGAGGTGGCTTGGCCCCATTTCACAGCTTGGGACCTATTTGAAAGATAGCTAGAGAACCATGAGAGGGTTTTTTGGGAAAGGTTAAGATTAGAGAGATGGTTTAGAAGATGGATATGAGAAATGGTATCAAAAGCTTTGGATCAGTCCAGTAGAATAGAGGAAACCAAATTACCAGAGTCACGGGATGAGTTGACAGAATGTAAGAAGGAGAGAAAGGTAGAGTTAGTACTATGTCCTGGTCAGACGCCGTGTTGGGTGGGGGAGAGAAGCTGGTATTTGGTCAGGAATGGTAAGAGCTGTAGATGGATGCATTTTTCAAGAATTTTGGAGATAGGGGAGAGGATGGCTATAGGGTGGAAATTGGAGACGTTACAGTTCTTGCCACCCTTGTGCAAAGGAAGAATATATGCATAGCATCATAGTATGGGTACGTATGATTCAAGCAGTGATCTATTGATCAAGATGTTGATAGGTAGAGCGATAGCATCTGAGGCTATTTTTAAGAAGGAGGATGGAATATAGTCTGGGGCATTTGAGCAAGGCTTTAGTTTGAAAAGAAGTTTCTTTATTACCTTGGTGGAGATAGGTTTAAGTTCAAATTTAGGGTGGAGGGAGGGAGGGGAGGATTGGGCAGGGATGGGATGATGGTTATTATTTGTGAAGGTTTTAGTAAGCTCAGCAATAGAGGAGGTGAAGAAGGAATTAAATAGTGAGGCAATTTCTGGGTCAGATTTGCTGGTGTCAGGACAGGAGTTATGTTTTGTTCCTGGCCTAAGGAGGGAGTTAATAGAATTCCAGAAGTGTTTGGGGTTTTTTGCATAATTTTCCTGTAGTTTGATATAGTAAGACTTTTTGTCTCTAATCACTTGTTTTTTGGCTAGGTTTCTCAGCTGTTTATATTTTAGTAACGTTTCTGGTTGTTTGTGGTGGAGGTAGACTTTCCAATGTTGTTTGAGTCTAGATTTAAATTGACCTAAGGTGGAAAGTAAGGTAATATCAGCTGGAAGAGAGTTCCAGGATCTACTTACAGAGTTTGCAAAGAGAGAATCACCGGCTGTGTTATTAATTTTGCTAGTCTGAATTAGTAGTTTGTTAGAGGATCGAAGCGGTCTAGGATTGTTATAGGGGGTGATAATATTTTTAAGTGCAGGAATATTGTCCTGATTATAGAGGATTTTATAGGCCATAATCAGTTGGTTATACTGGATTAGGCTGGGTAGTTCAAGCCAACCAAGATGATTTAGATTGATGCAATGATGTGTCCTAAAAGGCAGCCCAGTGGCAAACCTGGCAATGTGGTTGTAGCAAATTGAGAGTTTGTTAAGGACAGTCTTGTTTAAATTTGAGAGTAGAGGGGATGCATACAGAAGGGTTGAAAGAAGGTGAGAGCGAGCTATGGCAATTTTAGCAGGAGGGGTTAGGAAGGCTTTTATTCTGTAAAGTGACCCTAGTTTTTTATTGATGGTTTTGATAGTATGGTTAACATGTAGGTCAAATTTTAGATTATTGTCTGTGATGACACCTAATAGTTTTGTAGATGGGTCAGGGAAGATTATTGTGCCATCATTTGATTTTATGGTAAAGGTGAAAGTGGTAGACCTACGCGTTGGTGAAAATAACAGCATTTTAGTTTTCTTTGGGATTTAGGATCAGACGATGTTCAGAAAGCCAGTTTTCTATTGTATTAAAGGTGGTTTGGGTAGCTGACCATAACTCTACTAGAGATGTGGCTGAGCAAATCAGAGTATAGTCATCAGTATATTGGATACAGCTGACTTTTGGGATGACAGTATAAAGGTCGTTAATGAAGATGGAGAACAGCAAGGGCCCTAGTATAGAGCCTTGTGGTACTCCAAGGGTGTTAGGTAGAAGGTTAGAGAGTTTGTTCTGCCAGAGGACAGCCTGCTGTTGACCATTCAGGTAGGATTGAAACCACTGGAGGGCTCCAGTATCTAGACAGAATGTTTGCAGGGTGTGGATTAGAAGTTGGTGATCAACCATATCGAATGCCTTGGAAAGATCCAAAAAGAGGGCTGAGGATATATAATTATTGTTGCGATTATGGTTTATGGTGTTAGTAAAGGCTAGGAGGGCTGAAGTAGTGCTGTGATGAGGACGGAAGCCATGCTGAGTGTCTTTCATAAGGCGATTTTGGATTAGGTGGTGGATGAGTTGTCTATGAATACATTTTTCCATAATCTTTGCAAGTGGAGGGAGTATAGCTATTGGCCTATAATTGGATAATTCAGTAGAGCTGCCTCCTTTGTGAAGTGGGATTACATAGGATATTTTCCAGATGGTGGGAATTTTAGCTTCTACTATGGTTCAATTGATTAGTATTGAGACGGGGTAAGCAATAGTATCAGCTGATTTTTGTAGGTACTCGGCAGGGAGTTGATCAGCAGAAAGTGTAGTGGGTTTTAATTTTTTGATCAAGGTACGGATAAGTGAAGTGGCGACTGGTTGGAAGCTGAACATGAGTAGGTTTCTAGGGGTGCTACTTTCAGGACCGGGGAGCTAGGAGGTAGTTTGCTAGCTAGGGCTTGAATTGTCTCAGTAAAGAATTGGTTAAAACTATCAGAAACATCTTCAGGGTTTTATCAATAGTAGCAGCAGGGATTGGGGTTGAAGTTTGTCCAGGATGTAGTAGATTATTTAAACCTGCCCAAAACTTCTGAGGGTTATTTTGATTTACTGTCTGTAAATTACAGTAGTATTGTTTTTTGTCTTGTAAAATTGTTTTTTTGGTTTCGTTCCTGGATTGCCTGTATTTAATGTGATCTTGAGGGTCTTTAGAAGAACGCCATAAAGCCCATGCTTTGTTTCTAAGGGTAATTTTGAGTTTAGACTCTATAGAAAGCCATGGTGCAGTTTTTGCCTTGGTTCTCTTTGAAGGAACAGGTGCATGCAAATCAAGGATATCAAGGAATTTGTTGTTAAAGTATGCTACTGCTTCCTCTAAGGGGAGGTGTTTTAGAATAGACCAATTACATGAGTTTAGTTCTTGTTGGAATTTGGCAGGGTCAAAGTTTTTATTGTTTCTAACCTTTCTGAGTAAGGGTTGTTGGGAATTAATGGTTTTGTGCTTAATTACATATCTGAGAAGGTGATCGCTTAGGCCATTAAGGAGGGTACCAGAGGTGTACAGTTGGGGGTGACTGTTTATGAGTACCCAGTCAAATATACTTTCTTTTTGGTTGGGTTTACCTATCCTGGTAGGGGTGGATATGATTTGTGTAAATGCATGCAGGTTAATATGGGTGGTTGGGGATTCTGAGGAACAGGTGCCCCAGTCTATGTTTAAGTCTCCAAGTAGTAGGGTTTCTTGGGGGTAGTGACATGATTGCCAGTGCAGGATATCTTCAAATGTAGATATATTGTTACCTGGGGGAATGTACATACAGATGATATTAATGCATTTATTTTTATTAAGTTGCAATTTGGTGGCAAGTATCTCTGAGTTATTAATCTGAGGAGGTTGTATTACATCTATGGTGACATTCAACTCAGATTTATAGAGTACAGCTACCCCACCCCCTTCCTCGAAGCATGATCCAGCCTGTGTATGTTGTACCCAGGTGGTAACACTTCATTGTCTTTAGTGTTAGGTTTTAACCAGGTTTCAGATAAACAGAGAATCTCAGGGGACTGGACATCCAGAAGTGCATGCAATTCATGTACCTTGTTATTAATGCTTCTAATATTGAGATGACAGACTAGGAGAGAGTTAGTTGGCCTATTAATTGTAGGTTTGTAGCTTAGATTGCAAATAGAGGGGGGTATGTGTATCTGAAATGAGTGGGCCAGGGTTGGGGTGAATATCACCACCAAGTATTAGGTTGAGTCTATACTTGGTGATGAACTTCAGGAATTTGTTTATTAGTTTGTGGTAGTGTTTGTGTATATATATATATATATATATATATATATATATATATATATATATATATATATATGGTTCTAGGTCATAAGCTCGACAGCCACTCTCACCGACAACAAAAACATCGACACCACATTATCGACAAACCAGAAACACGACAACTCACATGCCCGACAAACAAGTAACCGACGGTCCACAAACATGAAACCCCACACACTGCACACACCACAATAACAACAATCAACTAACAAAACACATCCCCTTATCCAAAAACCACACACAGAACACAAGCACACCAAAATCCTCACAAACCCACACTAAACCTCACACACACAACTACGTTCAACCCTAACCCAAACCCTTACCCTAAGGTCCGTCACTATCGCACACTCAGCTAACCCGCACCCTAACCCTAACTCACTTAACCCACCCCTAACCCAAAATACCACTACCGCACACTTACATAACCCGCACCTAACCCTAACTCACTTAACCCGCCCTAACCCAAAAATACCACTACCGCACACTTACATAACCCGCGCCCTAACCCTAACTCACTTAACCCGCCCCTAACCCAAAAAATACCACTACCACACACTTACCCAACCTGCGCCCAAACCCTAACTCACTTAACCCACCCCTATCCCCACAGACTGTCACTATCCACACTTACCTTAGTCGCACCCTAACGTCCGTCACCACCGCATACTCACACAGCCTTCTTTCCAACTCACTATCCCTGGCATCGGAGTTTTCATCCGTAGCATTGGTCTTCCGAGTGTCGATCATCTGGCGCCCGCTCATGCGTTGTTGGTAATCCCAGCTGTCGATCTTCTAACCTACACCCATATATATATATATATATATATATATATATATATATATATATATATATATATATATATATACTCTATATAGCTCCAGATAGATAGATATATTGTGGAAAATAATGCCGATAAGGAGATACCTATTTTATATTTAAGCGCCTTTGTATCATTATTTACATAAGGCAACATAAGGACTGGTTCTTCTGGGAAAATTAACTTCTGTGGACTTTAAGAAAATAAAAGCAAAGGTACTTTTATGAGAGTTATGAGCATTTGCTTTTATCTTTTTCCAATTTGTCTCATTCTTGAAATCACTTCATTTAATTTTTCTATTACTTCAAATGGCCCCTTCCACTTTGATGGCAATTTATTTTCTGCACCTATAATAGAATCTAGTACCCATTCTCCAACCTGAGATTCCCTTGCTGTTGCATTTCTTTCTGACAGGTCCCAAGCTGTCAAATGGTGCCAGACCTCCTCCATTTTTGCTCCCCACCCTTACAGGAGTATCCCAAGATTCCATACTAGGCCCTTTGCTATTTAACATCTTTATTAACGATTTCTACAAAGCCATACCCAATACCAAAATTGTCTAATATGCAGACAATTCCACTTTGATCTGCTGCACCTCTAACCTATCTGATCTTCAGTCTTTAACTCAAACTGCCTTCTCAACTACTGAAAACTGGATGCACCAAAACCACCTCTCACTAAACACCAACAAAACTAAGTTTTCTATTCACTCCCTCAAAATCCACTCCTATTGATAAAAACTCACTTCATATTACCAGCCTTAACAATTCCATTATCAAAGTCATTCCCTCTGCCAAACTCCTGGGGGTCACCATCGACGAACACTTAAAATTCAATACTTACATCCAACTTAACATCAAGAAAACCCACATAAAACTCGGCCTACTCTACAGAAACAACCACTTCCTCACTCCCTCCACCAGACAAACTTTGGCCACTACCTATCTCCTCCCCTCTCTTTTGTATGGTGCTCCTCTGCTTACTAATCTATCTTCCACCCTCACCTCCAAACTGGAAGTATGCTACAACAAAATCTCCAGATTCGCTACCAAGGCAAAATCCTCCTCCCATCACTGCACCTCCCTACACTCTTTAAATTGGCTTGAACTCCCTAATCAACTTGACTTCCTCCAAATCGTCACAGCCCACAAATTATTATTCCAACCTACTAGCTGCCCTTCATTATCTAATATCCTACAACCATATACCCCCATTAGACCCCTTAGATTTACTCACCAAAACCTTACAATTGTCCAGAAACCCAAGCGCCCAGCTGGTCAGCTTCTACTCTCCTTTTCCCTAGCTAAAAAATGGAATGCCCTACCCTCTACTCTGAGGTTCTGTGACAATACACACACCTTCAAAACACAACTTCATTCTTACCTATTTCTTCACAGGAAATGTAACTGCACTCTTCATCTCATACCTCCTAAACTCTGCTCCTCCTCCTCTCCTGGCTAACCTTCATACCTTCCTAATTTCTCTCATATACTTAGATTATAAATGTAACTAAACAGTAACATCCAGCCATTATGCTGTATGCCTGTCTTTCTCTTGAAAAGCTTTTAATAGTTTTGCTGTCTTTACTGAATGATACCTGTTTTGACTGTAATACTACCTGTTGATTGTTATACTACCTGTTGAATGTTATACTACCTGTTGATTGTTATACTACCTGTTTTGACTGTAATACTACCTGCTGATTGTTATACTACCTGTTTTGACTGAAATACTACCTGTTGATTGTTATACTACTTGTTGGTTGTTATACTACCTGTTGATTGTTATACTGCCTGTTTTGACTGTAATACTACCTGTTGATTGTTATACTACCTGTTTTGACTGTAATACTACCTGTTGATTGTTATACTACCTGTTGGTTGTTATACTACCTGTTGGTTGTTATACTACCTGTTGATTGATATACTACCTGTTTTGACTGCAATACTACCTGTTGATTGTTATACTACCTGTTGAATGTTATACTACCTGTTGATTGCTATACTACCTGTTTTGACTGTAATACTACCTGCTGATTGTTATACTACTTGTTGATTGCAATGCAAATATTTTTCTTGTAATTCTCTATGTAATGTAACTTTGTATTGTGGAGCTTTTCTTCCCGGGCCTCCACTGAAAATGGGTTCTCGAGCCCAGTGGATCTCCCCGGTCACCAAACTGGAATAAATAAATAAATACATATTTTTGTTATGCATACCTTGTTGAGCATCCTGTAACCCTCGCATATGTTCTTGGGTTACTGCCATATCTACCCTCAGTCTATTATGTATACTAACTGACTGCTCTAGAAGGCTTTATGGTTTTTTCCTTTTTCTCATCCTACCTTGCCTCTGCATAATAACCCTTGAGGGTGTTTTAGTAATAAGCCTTGAGGGTGTCTGCAACAGAGCGATGAAATCCTGTTGATCCCTCTGAACTTCCTTAAAAAACAGTAGGCTAGGTAATAAATGGTTATGTTTTTTTTTTCCAACCTCCTCAGTGACATTCTTTGGCAAAGCTTTCAATGTTCAGCTGAAGAGCTCAAGTAGCTCACCCTTGTGGTGGTTTTATACCAAAGTTTTGAGGTACTTAACTTTGAAACATTGACTTAGCTAATCAGTCACATGGAGCATTAATGGAGTTCTTCACCTGTAAGTTTCTCTTTAAGAATGCCTTCACTGGGAAAAGTTAAAATTAATTCCTTTACAGTAGATTTAAGTTAGCTTTACATAGTGCTATGGCTTCAAGGTATTTAATAGCAAAGTCCAGAATAAGTAGAATATATTAAAACCTACTGATGGACTTGACCAGTTACCTAGTGATTAACAATTTACTCTTTTTCAAAGTTGCTTCTTTAATGATCATGGGAATTACAGGGCTTTTAAAGCCAGGGGTTTGGAGCTGCTGTCTGGCATTCAGGTTAACTGGCAAAGAAAGTTATGACTTCTTGCATTATTTCTACCAAATAAAATGTTGCCAAAACCCTGACCTTGGTGCTGACCACGTCTATGAGTCCTCTGAGCATATAATTCCTGTATGCTAACAGCGAGTGTGCTACTTCCACTCCAGTCGTACTCACTGTATATAGCGTGTCTTATCGCTGTACATACTAGTGATAAGAAGTACAAGAAGTTTGTTTACTCCCCAACCCCCATCTCCAGCTGCGTTCTCCCTTATTCTAATCCACGTTTTATCTTCCCACTCAACGTCTTGGCCAGCTCACCTGCACGTTTGCCAGCTGAAGGGTTTCCTAAGTCTCAGTCTGCCATGACGTAGCGGTTTCCACTCTGATAGGTATCTCTGTGTTATGGTGAACATATACCAGTTTCTCGCTCTTATTTTCTTTTCTATACAAAAAAATGGGTACCTCAGAATATACATCATTTTCAGTAAGAGTTTCCGTATCTATACACCACTTCCTGTTATCTCTATAATATTGCCGCCTCACAGTAAGACGCTGTCCGGTTCGATTCTCAGCTAGAGCGTCTCCTGCATGGAGATATGCATGAATGGGTGTACCTTCGTTGAAGGTTGTGCATCAGGGCTGGTAACTTGTCACGTAAAAATCAACTACCAATCATTAGCAGATCGGAGTTCCACTGTGGCGACCCCTAACCAGGAAAAGCCGAAAGACACAACAACTTTTGCATCACTGCTGGTTTGCAGCCACAACTTTATTCTCTCTCTCTCTTCATTCTCCTGTTTTCTACCCATTAATAGTTTTGATCTGTGTGTATACTGGCAAGTCTTTAGCAGGGAGATTTGGTTTCCCCCTCCTTGTCACCTTAGCCATATCTCTGAACCTCTAGGGTTTTCCACTCCTAGTCCCTGGTCTATATGATAAAAGAATCTCCTACTATGGCTGTTGGCACTCCCCTGCCCCAAGGCAGTGAGAGGCAAGATTGTTGTCTGGCTTATGTTATCAAAAGTGTCATGCCTTCCCACTACTTTTATAACTGACTTAAGTTCAGGTAACTCCTTTCCAGTTATCATATCATTGTTTGGTCTATGTACAATGGCAATAAGCTGCATCATCTTTTTTAAATTCCATTGTTTACTTGACCTGGGATATGGGAATTATTTCTGGACCCCATAAATGCACAATACCATAATAGCTTATCAGTTTTGTTCTTTTTTCAAATACATTGCCCTTCAGTAAGAGTAACCATGCTGCCTGAGTCTAAAGGTCCTTGTAGCATTTGCCTAACAAGAACCACAGTACATGTTATTAGTCTAGCAGTAGCACAGTAAAAACATATAGTTTCGACAATTCTGGCACTGATAACTCCACAGGTTTATGTTATTAACAGACTGTTCTGCATTGGTAGTTTTCATAGATGCAGCAATATGAACATCATTAGTACAAAACCTAGTAATGTGTTCCATTTTCTCACAATTTAAACAAAGTGTATGAGATACGGAGCCCTTTTGTTTGCTTTTTTTTCTTCTGCTGCTTTAGATGAGTCAGTTTTACAGACTTTCATGGCACAAACATTACTTCTATTAGCTGAATAAAGTTCTCAAAGCTTTTATTGGCAGACTAACACATTACCTTTTTAATAGCAAGTTCTTTACTGTTATGACCTTCTAGGTCTTACTATAAATTTTTTACATGTTTTAGATCAGATATATGATACCTTACCATTCTAGCCTTGGAAAATGCATACCATGGAATTCATTAGTTTAGGTTTCTGCTGTAACCCCATCTTGAGCATACAAAGATTTATTTTTCATAGTTTTGATAATCAGTGTCTTCCATGTCCATGAAAGCTCAAAGGGATTCCATAATTAGCCGCAATGAATGAATATGAGTTAGTTAGTCCGTTACCGTCCTTCTTGACCATTGCACTGCTCAAGAGCAATGGTGTAAGCTTTTCGATCCTCAATAGAAAATCAATGGCTATCAATATCAATAGGTCAATGGCTTCATTGGTGGTGCTGTTCTCACAGCAGTTGTGATTTCTATATACATTAAAAAAGTCAATTGAAGGAGCTTTGCATTTACATCAGAATTTCTGCATATGAGATGCAGCTGTCAGGATCTGAAAAGAAGAAACAAAAATGAAAACTTTCATTTTGTAAAGACAGATATATCTTGAAAGTCGCAGTTAAAACTTTTGTTACTGTTTTTTTCTAATGATCTTCCTCCATCAATAATAAACGGAGAGAAAACAATTTAACAAGGTCAATGGTGTAGATATGAAAATATTAACAGCAGGAGTGCAACTAGGGCATTAAAAGCCATGTCATTATACAATTATTAAATCTGTGTTCAGTTACTTTCCAAGTAAATAAATTAATCAGTCATGATCTGGACTGCAAGTGTAGGGACACAAACAGATGAAAAAATAGAGTTGCCAAGCAACTGGCATATCTTTGGAAGTAAAGAGGTAGCTTGAGCACTTAAAAAGATAAATGAAATTATACTAATATATGAAAATCATGCAAACTTACTATAGAGGGCAGTCAGAAGTGAGGACTGGAGCGTAAGAAGGCTTTTCTACTGGTGATTTAGGTGAAATCCCTTGAGCTTCAGTAACCCAAAGAAAAAAAATCAAATAACACAATCTCAGTCACTGTTTTCCATAGGAAATCATTGCTGGTGTTATTTCTAAGTGTAAGCCATAATAGTTCACTTCTTTTTAGACATTGCTCCTTTTATGGAGTTCGTGTGACCATGAATTTCGTATATATAAGTTTGGAGGGAGTGTGCAGATGGGGGGGGGGGGCTTCCTCTGTGCAAAGAATGCTTAAAATTACTTTTTATTACCCCTCTATGTTTTCAGGACTATTTTTCTGAATTTTACCTACTTAGTGTTGTGTAGGTCAATGTTTAATAGTAGAAACACCTAATATACCATTAGTGGGATTACACAATAAAGGACGAGTAGTTAGAGACCACCTAATATATCGTTAGTGGGGTTACACAATAAAGGACTAGTAGTTAGAGACCACCTAATATATCGTTAGTGGGATTACACAATAAAGGACGAGTAGTTAGAGACCACCTAATATATCGTTAGTGGGATTACACAATAAAGGACGAGTAATTAGAGAGTGAACTCAGCAACTTAAAGGAAATGGCAATCACTGTGTAAAATGTAACTCTTCATGCAGTTCCATTTCTTGACATCTGCCCTGCCTTTTCCTCCTTACAGCTGGGTCAGTCCAGTTGAAGACTGCTGCTCATGAAAACACAATAATTTCTGATCGTTTTTGCTGTTGTCCACAGTTGAATGATATTCAAGTTTCCTGGACAAGAAGGAAGCATCTTATTTCAGTTTTCACCTCTTGCTGCATTCAATATTTTGATAATCCTGCTGGTACAATTTACTACATGCCCCCACTGAGAAAACTGATAAATTGTGCTGGGTCAAATAAGTTTTGGTTCTGGCATTTTAAACCTCATATACATCCCTCCTTTGAGGACATAGTATGCATAGGGATAGATGCACAGTATCAGCCAACACTTGGCCAGTCAGGCTTTGCTTATTAAAGTCATACCTCTCAACTGTACAGATTTCCACAGAATGTCCAGATTTTTACCTAATATTTTTGGTGTGTTTCTCCTAAAATCTATTCCTTTCTGGCAAATAACTGAGGATTGAAGTCATTAAATAATGACAAACATTTGAGTTTAAGACTCCACATCCTTCAAAAAATTCATGCTAATGCAAAACATATTATTCTATCAACTTTCTAAGTTTGTAAGAGCAATATTTAAAATCTGTCCCTAATTGTCCTCCCATTATTTTAGACTTTGTCCAGATTTTTTGCTCTAAGAGGTTGAGAGGAATGATTAAATATTCCTCTTCTAATACAAAGCCTCAACTCCCTTATCTATGAATGAGAACTATTACACTGGTATAAGTAACACTGCATAATTCACCTTTCCTCTTGCTCCAGTTCTAACAGTTATTATACTAACTTATCTTTAATAATAAACAGGCTAAATTTTTTCAAACTGTTAAATCATCATCATATAACTTGTATCTTCTCTTAACCTACGTTTTCATATTATGGCTAATTTGGTGTAATTATTTAAACTGTATTTTTTGTATTATTTTTAAAGACTGTAAAATTATTATTCATAAAATGTTTTCTAATACTTTGGAGCTTTTCTCCCCATGTCTACTGAAAATTAGTTCCTACCCAGTCGGACCTTCCTGGTAATCAAATGCCAATAAATAAATTAGATCCCAGGCAAAGGTAGGTATACATTTATAACCCACTATTCAGCTGAAAAGTTAAACAGAGATCACTGAGAAAACAAAGTCAGGGGATTAATTAATGGACTTTGAATAGTGTGTCTGATGATGTTACATCCCCCAACCAATTAAAAGTACAAACCAGCATTCATTTGTATATGTCCTCTGAAATCTATGTTTCTCATACCTTGCCTAGATTTTTATGTAGTGATAAATGGCTAACCACTGTAAAGGCAATTTACTTCTAACAGCCAAAGTTGGTCATAATGTTAAAACAGCTGTAATCATCAGTACCAGCTTTTCTTGCCTTTTCATCTATAAATTAAGCTGTCCCTTTAACTGCAGAGGAATGCCTGTAACACAATTGTTTATTTAATTTCTTTTCTTAACACTTTTCCCTACCTGGTATTAAATACTTAATTTAACCACACATTTAGTGCGGAGGCAGGGACAGCTGTGGCTTTGTTACTGCAGCTATTTACTTCTGACAAATCTCAACTTCTCAGTCATGGGTGATCTGGACAGCTTCTTCTAAATAAAATGTTATCATTTACTAGTTAATCACTCATCAGCTCAGTGAAGCAGTTAGCATTTTCCTTTCTGCAGTCAACCAGAATGTTTAATGATTAAAATGCAATTTAAAACAAAGAGAACATTATAGCTAAACTTTCATGGCCAAGATACATAAATTGAAAAAAAATGTTGACATAAAACAGGTCTATGTTGATTAGTTCAAGATATGACATATTCCTGTAAGTGAGAAACTTATCATAGTTTTAGTATTAACTTTTTCACTGAGGTGGAATGATAGCGAGTCTAAGCGAAGAGAAACAGGAGTATGTTTCAGCTGTATTGCATTTCAAAATATTTTTGAATTGACACCAATACCTCAAATAAAACACTGGGACCTTCACACAACATAACTATCAGCTAACTGTTCACCTACTATCTGTTTATCTGGTTTATGTGCTCTATCTTTCATTGTATATTATTTATTATCAATGCTATCCTTATAATTAGATTCATTTTTCCTGTCTGTCCTATTGGAGTACAGCTGTCTTTATGAATATCTCTTTAGCATGGTTTTATGTGGCCAAGTTATCAGTCTTTCACCAGGAAAATAACCGAGTAGTCTCAGCAGTGCTGTGTAGCTAAATGCAAGATTAAAATAACTACAATGAGCGGCCTGCTTAGGATCTAGGTAGTGTTTATTCTTATAGAATATCCCTATGTATCCCCATATATAAATACACAATGTAAAACAGTATGTAACACCGATAGAAAGCGGTAATTTACAAAATAATGCTTGTCATTCAGATGTGTCATCTTATATTTACATCATCTGACCTGTTTTTGTTATTTTCTAGATTCTCTCTGATTATGTTTGTATTCTAGTTTTATGCATCCCATTTGCCCATGAACCTCTTCCTTTTCTCAGACACATGCAAACAAAAAAAAAAAGCTGCAGTGCAATTAACTTTATTAATTAAATCAGACATGTTATAATTACTTCTTCATATGTGAAGAGAAAACATGAGGGGAACATAAGAAACAAGCACATCAGATTAATGCGAACTGTTCACTTGCACCATAATATTCAGTAGACATATTTGCATTGCTCACATAGCGCACTCAACCCATCACACTTATCAGTGCAACTTTCTACTGGTCATTGCTATACCATCAATACATTCAGCAGCATTTTAAAGCCTGGATTGGGATTTCTTTAGATGTAGCGTTTGTAACAGAGCTGGGTCGACATGGCTTTGTAAGTCAAGCAGAGATCGCCTCTAAGTAGGCGATATGAGAGAGAGAATAGTTGGGTTTTTTTTAGTCTGTCCATATAGGACAAGTGTTTAAGGCCTAGGATCCTCTTTGTGAGGTACTTTTGTGGCCACTCCAGTTGTTGCAAGTGTCTACTGAGGTTCATGCCAAATGAGGCATTGTATTCGATGACTGGCCTAATGAGGGAAGAGTAGAGGGAGACAATGACCTCTTTCTTCCTGGAAGCAAAACCCTTAGTAATGAGATGTGCCACATGGAAGGACCTTCTGACCACAGTGGCAATGTGGTGGTCAAAAGAGAGGTTGCTGTCAACCTGTGTTCTTAGATCTCTTATAACACCTTTTGAGTTCAGTGGACTACCATGGAAGTGGTAATTCAAGGGAACCGGGTTTTTCCCAAGGGGGATGATGACACATTTTTTGGCATTGAGCTTAAGGCCATGGTTCTGTCACCAGTAATTGGTCTCATTAAGGCCTTTCTGTAGGATGTCAGCATCACTTAAGGAGTTGGTAATAGCTCCCAACTTGCAATTGTCTGCGAACTTTGTCAGCCAGAGTCCCTTTGTGTTGGTGATCTTGTGACCAAATCATGCCAAGTGTGGGTAAATCCTGTGATACCCACAGCAAGTCATGGCTTATTGCTAAATACACAAGCAGGCAGCACATTTATCCTGTACTACAAACACAACTATTTAATACCAGATTACAGTGGATCCCATGCAAGGGATCACCGGTTACCATGAGCATTACTGCCATTAACAATGTAATCATTAATGAGCAGTGTTACTAACAGCATAAATGTACTGCATTATGTCTGTTACCATTTCTGCATTTCATATGGGCTAACAGTTTGATTTGTGTGATAAAAGTACAGAAACATGCAATGTTTCTAGGTGGTGTTGGCTGATACCGGTGTAGGAACCAAGCAAGTGTGGTATTACCCAGCCAAAATTCACAATAAAAAATGCAACTATGGACAACCATTAATAACAGGGTAAAACGGAGGTTTCAAATTAATAAGTTTATTGTTACCTTAAAATATTAGCCTAGAGTTCATCTTCCAGGTGTAAGACTGTAACACAGTGAATATGTCCACCTAATCCAAATGAGTGGTGGGCAGAAAGGTAAACCTACACTGAAATAAATTAGATAAATATTAGATGACTATAATTAATCATCATCAACAACCCCCTTTTCCCCACTTTCTGCATATGGTCTAGGTGTCTCTTCAACAGTCACATCTCCACCTATTCTGTGCTACTCTCCTACCTTCTATGAATGTCATGTTTGACTGTCACAGGTCTTCTCTCACACAATCTATGAATCTTTTTGCAGGATGTCTTTGTTTCCTCTTGTCTTCTTCATCTATCTCCCCCAAATCATCTTCACCAAATAATTTTCTGCTTTCCTGCACATGTGCCTGATCCACTCTAATCTGTTCTCTTTGACATTTTCTGCAATTGGAGCTAATTTGGCTTCTGCTCTCATGTCTTCACTTCTTCATCCATTCGACAGTGGACATCCTACCACCCATCAAAGTTACTTCATCTGCATCACCTCTAGTTTCCTCAACTGTTCTGCCTTCACAGCCTAGATATCTGTTACCTGCAGTAGTACTGGTTGTACCACTGTTCTGTATACCTTAGTTTTCAGCTTCTTTGGCATTCTTGTTACAAGTAACCTATGATACGCTGTGCCAATTAGCTACAGCATCTCTGACTCTAGCTTTAACCTCCTCATCAGACTTCCCATCTCCTCAGCAACCCCTCACCGATACTTGAAGCTATTAACCTGCTCTACTATTTCCTCTTTTATCTTAATTTTAAGCTTCTTCTAATCCCCCTATTTGTTGCCACAGTGATTGTCTTGCCTGCATTAAGTTTCATCCCATGTGCTTTCAGTTTTACTTTCTATTCCCTATCATTTGCTGCAGCTTCTGTTGAGAATCTGCTTGAATGCCACATCATCTGCATACAGCAGCTTTGTTGTCCTCTCTGACCTGTTTGGTATTGCAATCCATCAATATGAGCAGCAGTATGCTCAGAGCTGAACTTTGATGCACACCAACTCCAACTGGGAACATCTCTGTGATTCTGAACACTGTGGTTGTGTCGTTGGGTTTGTACATAGCCTGTACTAATTCTTCCAGTGTTTCCAGAACTTCAAACCATCTAAGGACTGCCCAAATCAGCTTTCTTTGGGCTTTGCATTATGCTTTCTCCAAGTCTAAGAATCCCCATTTGGACTGAGGATTGCTTCTTCATCTCTAGCTTTCTCTCCACTATCTGTCTCACTGAAAACATTGGTTCATTTATAAAAAAAAAAGAAAATATAGGCCGCTTAGTAAAACGCTCTCCCCTTAATATAATGCAGTTAATAGTTGAAAAAGTTAATACAGGGAGAGTGGCATAACGAACAGTTAATGACACACACTATCAAACCTTGAAAATGACGCTAAATGTATAAATTCAAAGTCTCAGCAGTATCAGCAGTTTTTCACTTCACCGCAAATATATTCAAATTAATTCCTCTCATTCAAAGTTCGTATGTATCTTCTTACATATCCAAGTAAGTCGCAATGTAGAAAACGGCATAAACTCACAGGTGCATTAAATAAAATAAAGATGTAGTTTATTGAAATATGCAGTCTGGCAAGCGCTTTCACCTGTAGGCTTCATCAGGCCAATAGAGTAACAAATTCTAAGTGCTGCCTTTATAGTACTAAAACATGACATCACTTCCTTAGAATCAATTAATATAATATATTTATATTTAAAGATATAAACATCAAAATAATTATTAAAATAATTAAAATACTCTATGAGTAATCATGCAAGAAAATCATATTTACATAGAACAAAATATAGCGTAGACTCCGCTATCTTTTAAAAACATAAGTGAACTGAATAGCTTTCCTTTATAATAGTTCAAATATGTTGCGCTAAGTTCTTCATCTAGCACTTGCACCACTTAGAATATTCTTGCATAATTGTTATTTAATATGTCACTTTGTTCAAAGAATAGACTACTATAGCAAATGACTAATAACAAAAAATTTTTTTCACTATAAACTTCAAGTTCCATAGCTAATAAGAAGCTAAATGTACATAACAACCACAGAACTGAGCTATTATAAATTAGTAAAAAACATCCCTTTGCAGCTTTCATTGCATGTATAGATCATTACGATCTTCTCTCTAATAACGTACATAGCATACGAAGCAGTATTAAAACAAAACAGTTGTAAGGGATGATAATGTAAGACATCCCCTTGCAACGTTCGTTACATATATAAATATGTGACCGTCATCTTTATACTTAGATACAATTGCTAGAGCTAAAAAATTCACAATATCCAGTTTAAAACAATTTGGCATTTCACTATAAATTTCAAGTTCCATAGCTAATAGAAAGCTAAATATACATAACAGACACAGAACTGAGCTATTATAAATTGGGACAAAACGTCCTTTTGCAGCTTTCGTTGCATGTATAAATCATTACGATCTTCTCTCTAATAACATGCGTAGCATACAAGACGGTATTAAAACGAGACAGTTGCAAGGGAAGATGATGTGAAACATTCCCTTGCAACGTTCGTTACATATATAAATATGCAACTGTCATCTTAGTACTTAGGTACAGTTGCTAGAGCTAAAAATTCACAATATCCACTTTAAAACCAATTTGGCATATCAATTATGTATTTCATAACTCACTAAATGCCATCTTACCCAAATTGATAATTAAGCTTAACTTATTTAAATATTACTGATAACTAATAAAATAAAAATAAAAATTGTAAAATCATAATATATTATTGGTTATTTAACATGTCTTGTATACAAGAATAAGCTCAGCTTACTAGTATAAAAATACCAAAATGGATGGGATATATGATGGTATAAAGCATTTCTTACTTAATCATACCATGTATTACATAATTGTATAATGTTCCCCTATATATATATATATATATATATATATATATATATATATATATATATATATATATATATATATATATATATACTAAGTGACTTTCTAGGAGTGAAACGCGGATAAGGAGGTAAATTATTATAAATAAGAAATGTATATTTATCTATAAATATAGCCTATATAGGATGGATATGACAAACATATAAAAATCTATAAATATATAAAATATAATACGATTATGTATCATGTATACAGCGTAAAATAAAAACAACTAAAATATGTAATTTGCATATGTAATAAAAAATATGCATATATACCTAAACATTCATTAATATAAAAAACTATATAAGCTATATAAAAATAGATAGGCAATAATAATGTATAGTATGTACATGTGTTGGAGCATATATATATATATATATATATATATATATATATATATATATATATATATATATATATATATATATATATATATATGCCTAAATATTCATATATGTATAAGAGCTATATCTTGAGTCTTCTATCTTTCAACATAGGACGAATCAGTATCCTATCATTCAAACCTGGATCTCTATCAGCCCTTAGTCATATAATCCATTTTGTTTAATTTTGCTCAGTCTGATTACGTATAGGCCCTCTTCTAATTGTAGGATGGTTTACATGCATCACCAGAAATCTAAATGTATGTTCTATAGATGTATTCATAACATGTTTCGATAATGCATTTTTATCTGATTTAATCCTAATATTGTATAGATGTTCCCTGATTCTTTCTTTAAGTCGTCTGTCTGTCTTGCCCACATAAAATGCTGGGCAAGACTGACAGATAGCAAGATATACAACATGTGAAGTATTACAGTCGGCTTTAGGATAGAATCTAAAAAAATTGTCCTGTTATTGGATGCATAAAACAGGCTGTAGAATCGATCATCTGACAAAAATTAAATTTTTTGCAAGGTTGTGTTACCCCATGTTTTGTGCTTCTAGATATTTAGACATTGGTTCTATTGGGATTACAAAGCATCCTATATAAGTTGAATTTATTTCTATAAATAAATTTGGGTGTTTTGCCCACTACCTCTCGGATAGTGGGATCCACTTGTAATATATCCCAATATTTCATATAAGCTTCTCTAATGTCTTTAACATCTTCAGTGTAATGAATTGAGATATTTCGATTTTGGTGATCAAGTTTATTATTACTATCTTGATTTATATTAAGTTTACTTTGATCAGCGAAATGTGGGAGGGCTCGACCTTGCCTAAGGGTAGTCATTTCTGATAGCCCATGGTTAATTTCATTGATTTTATAACTTCTCTCCAAAAATTGTTGTTTCAAATTATTAATTTCTTGCTCATACCCCTCTTCTGTTGAATTTAATCTGGATATGCGCATTGCTTGACCTTTTACAACATTTTTAAAAATGAACTCAGGATGCATTCTGGTCCTATGTAAAAATGAATTTCTGTAACAGGACTTTCTATAAACTCCTGTATTAAGGAGGCCATTTGATAACCTCTCAATGTATACATCTAGATAAGATACCATTTTTAATGAAGCTGTCATAGTAAATTTTAAAATTTCTGTAGTTGAATTAAGATATTCCAAGAATCGACCCAATTGTTCCTGATCAGATTTCCAAACCAGGAAAAGATTGTCCATGAATCGAACATAAAAAGCAACATTTTCCCTAAACTCATTCTGTGTCAAGACATAGTTTCTTTCCCAATCGGCCATAACCAGATTGGCGTAGCTATTGGCACAAGAAGTGCCCATAGCTACGCCATCTCTCTGTCTATAAATTTGTTTGTTAAATGTAAAAATATTATTATTCAAGACTGTGCCCAATAGTCTACATATAGTCTCTATCTGAATTTTTGTATAATTTTGTGTATGTATAAGACATCTACATATACAATCAATCCCTTCTACATTAGGAATACTGGTGAAGAGGGACTGTACATCCAATGTAACCAACCAGTACTCAATATCCAATTGTTCTGTTTTTGAATAATCATACAATTTTAACAAAAATTGTTTAGTATCTTTTAATATATATATATATGTAATTATCAACAACAGATCTGAGTTTAGATTCTAAATAAAGGGAGATGGGCTCAGTTATCCAGCCCCTCCCTGCCACTATGGGTCTCATAGGGGGTGAAGTTGAATTTGTATGTATTTTAGGGGTTCCTTGGATACATGGTATTCTGGGACTTTCAACTTGACAAAATTTAAACAAGTCCAAACTCATCCGTCCATTATGATATAAATAAGAAATTTCGGTTGTAACATTATTTATAATTTCATTCACTTGATAATGTTTAATAGACGTATAGTATTGTTTATCATTTAACATATTTAACATACTAGATATATACTTGTCCATATCCATTATCACAATAGGACGTCCTTTATCAGCGGGTCTAATCATTATACTGGTATCATTTTTAAGTGTTTCTTGTCTTGTACGTCAAATTCGCATACTTCCTATGACTTCTTTTATCCATACTATGCTCAAATAGCTCTTCTTCCACTAATTTAGAGTATGCGTATAACAATGGATGCAAATTAGGCATGCATGTACTAGGTTTTTTATATAAATCCCCACCAGTTCTATTGTCTAGGGTTCCAAAGTCTATTTTGAGCTGTACATTTCTCACAAACATTTTTAAATCTACAACAGTTTCTGTTATATCACTCCTCGTAGTGGGTATGAAAGTAAGACCCTTTTCTAACACTTCTGTCTCTTCCTTAGTGAGTGTCCTACTAGAAATATTCCATATTAGTGAGGTGTTTCTTGGTTCCACATTTTCTTCAGAGTTGGACCTGTATGTTCCAACTCTGTAATTCTTCTTTTTTGTCTTCCTCTGCTCATGGAACGATCCCTCCCTCTTTTCCATTTGTCCCCTATAGGGAAAGGGGCCATTGCATTAGGACAGTCAGTTTTAGGTGTATTTTGAATCTTCCTTCTAACAATTCCATCACCCATAACACCACTTATTTCTATATCTGTAGAAAATGCAGATATATCTCCCTTGTTTATATTTTGACCAACAAATTCTATATTATCATCAGTGGCATTTTCTAAAGAATGTACATTAATATTATCATGGTGCACAATAGCAGTAGTAACAACTTGATTTTCATTACTAATCCCTATAGGAGAGTCATTTAAATGTACTTGTTTCTTAGTATCAGTACCATGAATATTATGATTTACAGTTGGTTGTACATTAGTCTTAGAAATAAGTCTGACATTGTTTGTTTTAACATTTCTCATATCAGCCTTATCTCTAGGCCAGGTAAAGACTTGGCCTTTAGAAAAGTCCATGGTGTCTCTGTGAATCTTATTCTGTTTTTGCTCTAGCAATTTTTTCTCAAAAAGATATACATTGTCCAACAACTTTTCAAAACCTCTATCAACCGCTGCTTTAGGAAAAGTCAGTTCAATGTGTTTCTGTTGCTCCGTTATTCGCTCTCTCAAAGCTATTTCTTCAGGTAAAAAGTACTGATTTAACAATGTCATATAACGTATACTTGTTTCTATGTTAATTTTTTGCCATTGATATAATAGGTCTGGATATTGCATACCTGTGGTTGGCATTTTAAGTATGCGTAGACCTCTCGGTATGATGTTACGTTTAATGCATACCTCAAAATGCTGTCTCTGGAGTTGAAGTCGTTTCAATTTGATGAATTCCCCTTCCATTTGATTTAATAAAGTAGATAAACCGCTGTAACTTGCTTCCGCTATGGAATCGTCATCTGGTATGTCTCCAATAACATCATAGGCCAGTAGAGGGTTATCATTCCCCTCTATATATTTACGAAATCTACTAATGTTATCTCTGCGACTTTCAGAAACATATGGTAATTCAATAGGAATCTCGTTGGTTTCTGCCATGTTCACAAAGCAGCCAAATATAAACGTTAAAATGAAAATTAGAAAAAAGAAAATATTGGCCGCTTAGTAAAACGCTCTCCCCTTAATATAATGCAGTTAATAGTTGAAAAAGTTAATACAGGGAGAGTGGCATAACGAACAGTTAATGACACACACTATCAAACCTTGAAAATGGTGCCAAATGTATAAATTCAAAGTCTCAGCAGTATCGGCAGTTCTTCACTTCACCGCAAATATATTCAAATTAATTCCTCTCATTCAAGGTTTGTATGTATCATTTATGCTGCATCTTGATCTTAATCTGAACTGCTCATCTCTCATCTTACTTTTCAATACTCTTTGTATTTGTTTATCAGTTGCCCCCCAGCACATTCATCCATTGTGAGAGAAGTTTGATACCCCGCTATACTCCCCACAGTGATGAAAATCTCCTTTGTTCTTGTACCCTGGCACTAGAATGCATATTCTCCATTCATTTGAGATATTCATTTCTACACAGTGGCTAGCCATGAAATTATGCAAAAATTGGCTGTTGGTGGTTTTCGAGAACAAACTGGTACCTTCAAAAGTTCATGACATATAGTCATTGCCTGTTATTTCTGGTTCAAGCCTTACTTTCTTGTAAGATGTCCCTGCAGGTAATTTGGCTGCTCCCATAGGTGATAGTGATCCTGTTGTGCCTGAAAAGAACCCTGAACCAGACCAGTCTGCTGTAAACAAGGAAGCAGACCAAAACACTACCCACTGTAGAACCCATGGGTATTGTACTTAATTCTCATTACAGTGACACTGGCTTTATGTATGTATGGCAGACTTGCCAGATCATTGCAGTATTCAATCAACTGCTTTTTTTTAGGTTATGAAGAAGCCTAGTTATTCCTTTTCAGTTTCTGCAGTCAGTCTATGTTTTATCTTCATTTTTCTTTATGCATATCATGCAACACTTGTATGACCAGTTTTCATAGGGCAGCTCTGAGCAGCAAACGTTTGCAGTATCTTGTTCTGATCACAGAGCCTATAATTCACTGTAAGCATTTCATTGACTAAATACTCTCTTCAATCGCTGTTCTTAGTAAGTGTATAAATCCCCCTTCCATAGTTACTGTTATTTCCATGTATTATGCTTAAGTGCAGCCAGAGGTATTCACCTGCAATCAGTTGTGCCTCCTTTGATTGCATGTGATGAGTTCAAGGGGCCATAGTCAGCTGCTGAAAGAGTTACAGGTTGCTGACCTTTGTTCTAAGCTGTCAGAGAAGTTTATCATTCACCTTAAATCTGTTTGTGTTAAATGAAGCAAGGAAAGGGGATCTTTCATTCTAAATCATTTTAACACTAGAAAGGGAAAGTTCAAGCCTAAGAAAGATTAATGATGTCTTCTGCTTAAACACTCCCTCAGAGCAGAAGCTATATTATAATTATGCCCAGAAACACTATAATCTGTCCTGAAACAAAGACAACAATATTTCATATGTGGCTAATAAAGGAACAACCCTTCCACAATCCAATGTACTAGCAACATTAATGAGAAAAAAAAAGCTATATAGTTGCCCAAACAATGAAGATAAACTAAAGAAACGTGTTCTTCCAGCCTGTACATTCTGGTCATGATCTGTTGCCCTCTCTTCAAATGAGCAATAGACGAGAGTCACGCAGTTTGACTTTGTTGGTTTTGTTATGCATAGCCCAGTTTTACAAGATTCTTATTCTCTCTTTTGTGTTATGAGCAACTTACTTCCACAAATACCCTATAGTTTGTTAACCTGTTTTTATACTGGGCAAATTGGATCAGAGTCTGTTTTTACTGCATGTGGTAGTGATTATATGTAGCAGAAAATATAATTAGATGTCATTATGTACTAAATGGACTAATGTATTACTTACTACACACATTAAAGCTCATTGCTAATTTGTGGAGTGTCCTATAGTATAAATTAAAATGTAATAATGTACTGTTGTATTCAATGTTACAACTCATATACTGGCTGCATCTAGCTCCCATTCATGTATAAAAAAGTGTCCCTAACAGTTTAGTTCACTCATCTAGTGAAAAAGCAAGTAAGTAATTAAAAAAAAACAATCAAATAAATAGCTACAGTGGGAGACTGCATTACAGTGTAACTACTATAACCGCTAACATATCTTCACTGTTGTTACCTTAAGCAAATTGTCCCAGAATTTCCACAGTGATCTTTAAAATTATAATTTTCTTGATTTTTTTTTTTAAATAATCAACAAAAAAATACAGCAACTGGAAAGTGGGTCAGTCAAAGATATATATTAAAGCAAACTTCATTGAATAGGGAGTTTCAAAACTAACTGGCATTGGAACATGTCTCTTTGAATACTTCTCTTCCACTTCTGCATTTTACTTCTACAGTGAACAATCATAACCTTTTATCTTTTAGTGTGCTTTATTCTGATTCTGACTCCAGGAGTTAGTTTCATCTTTTTCCATTTTCACCTTGAGTGCCAGATCTTTCCTGCATATTATCTTTACCACTTATAAAACCCAATCACTTTTTCTACACTATTCACTCTTTTTTTGTTAAGGTATTTCTGTTTTTATTCCCCATCATTTCCACCCATAGTCCATCTTTATTGACTGCTAACTGGTACACAATTATACTGCTCCATTTGCTATACTCATAAAATTATCTTGCACTTCTGTGCAACCCTTAAGATATTCCACCATTCAAATACTGCATGCAATCGTTCATAAAACCATGATTATTATCTGACTTTTTGTATTCTCTCATACAGTATAAAAACACACTACACCACAACAAAGTCCCACAATCAAAATCCTCATCATAACTGCTAAATCCACACCTTTCACTTACAAACTAAGATAAACCAGCATGCATCTGACTTATTTAGCCTTACCTGTAAATATAACCCTATAATGGTGTACTTTAGTGCACACTACTTGTACTATGCTAAGCATTTTATATAGATGTTAGTGCCATTAGGATAACTGCATATGCAGTCAACAACAGAATAAAACTTAAAACTATCTGCAGTTTGTGAACTGGTACATAATACACAATCCTCAGATTAAATTTAGTTGCACTTTTACTTCTTTGCACATTTTTTGGTCTAGCAATACGTGTGTGTGTGTGTGTGTGTGTGTGTGTGTGTGTGTGTGTGTGTGTGTGTAGGTCTGATTATGCCTCCTGGAATGGGATGTTAGTTCCAGTTTGTATTCCACTGGGGGTCAGGTGGTAGGTGCTCTGCTCTGTAGTTTTTCTAATTACTCAGGGGGCAATTTACAGGCATGCATTTTTCCAGATAATGAGATGTTGCCCTTTATGGAGTTTGGATGACTATGAAAGGTCAATAGCACTACAGCATAAGCAGTTCATTGGTGTATGGTGATTTGTACTGCAGTGCTATTTACTATTAATCTCAGCGTATTAGAATTCTATGAATTGACATAATAAGAGATTTATACAGTACAATTATGTGTGCACTCAAAAATTCTTTCTAATGTTTTATATAATGTTTTGTTGCTAATTTATGTATGCTGTCTTTGTGCTGCATAGTGCAATTTTTGTATATTTTGACTTCAGCACAGGTAATAGATTAAGACAGTCACTGGACTAGCCTACCTACATGATTACATTAATAATGATGGCAGACAGTAACCATTTGATCTGTCTTGTCTGATTATATCATCCTTCTAACCTGCCTAACTTCTTTACTCTTAATTCTCAACCTCCTCCAACCATCTCCCCAATAAACATCCCAGCTTCTCACATATCCCCTCCCAGCTTTTCCCCTATATCCTCCCATATTATTCAAGCCACAGAGTGACCTCCTCACTTCCTATGTAACCACAGCTGACACCAGTACCATCACATAGGAATAAAATCACTTCCCATGGTATGCATTCTTCATTAGCTATCTACTCAAATGTGGAGACATACATTCTAACCCTGGACCATCCTCTAACCCTAACCACAAGAGTAACCCCAAAGATTTAAACATTCTTACACTGAACCTTAGAAGTATATGTAATAAAATAGCCTCACTGCATGGCTGGATGGATCAAAATAAACCTGACATTCTAGCCCTTACAGAAACATGGCTATACCCTGGTGTAAAAGACTCAGAAATAATACCTCCAAACTTTGCAATAACCAGAAGAGATAGATCTAAAAAAAAAAAACGGGGGAGAGATAGCCCTTGTATATCCCTGTACACTCAACATCACACCATACATGAGTAATATACCCATTTTTCTAATGCTGAGGTACTAATCTCTTTTTTGAACCTCAACACATCAAACATACTTTACATAATAGTACTATATATCCCACCAGGTCACAATATAGGAATGTTGGAAAATATTTTATCATGGACATCCCAAACAATAAACCTTGAAACAATAATCTTAGGAGACATAAATATAGATTGGCAAACCATAGCTTCCAACTACCTCACAAATAGTATCAATCTGTATGTTTTTTCTTAGCTTATCAATACTCCAACAAGATAGAGCAAAGATCTTAACTGCCAATCCACCCTAGACTGGATCCTAGTATCCCACCCATTAAATTACCCCTCTTCCAGTACACTGTCTAGTTCCCGGAGTGATTACTTGCCAGCTTATTCCCTTAGAACAAACTACTAACAACTAAGAGTACACACTGTAAAATCAGTTAGGAATTCAACTAATTTTTGTCAGCAACAATTCAACAATCTCCTACAGGAAATAGACTGGACACCCCTTAAACAGCTACCGCTTAATGATGCTGTACTATACTTTAATAACACCTTCCTTCACATACTTAATACACCAGCTCCCATTCGTATGAAAAGAATCAAAAATAACTCAGCACCATGGCTCTCTAAGGAATGTAAACACCTGATGAAGCAAAGGGACCTAGCCTGGTCAACCTAGAAACTAAACAAAAATGAACAACATCATGTCAATTTCAAAATACTATGTAACAAACTGATAAAACTAATCAACAGAGATAAGAAGTCATACTATTCCCAGCTTCAACTCCAACATAAAATCAACCCCCAAAAATGTTGGCTCTCCATATCTCTCTACTTAACCCTGGAACAAACAGACCATCACCTGATACCCCTCCATCATAAATAGGCAAAAACTTTAACAAGCACTTTATAAAATCAATATCAGACCTACTAACTAATACCCCTAATGTGGGACCCCCCCAGCCTTCAGCCTATTCAGACAACAACCCTATGCCATCAACTACTTCTAACCCTGTCATTAATAACCCCTCTACTCAACAAAATGTCATACAAACCTCATTCTCATTTCAACCCATACCCACTGACACCATTAAGAAACTGATACAAAAACTAAAACCTTGTTCCACCTCAGGTGACAATCTTCCACCACACTACCTCAAACAGGCTGGCAACTCAATTGCCTACCCAATCAGTATGCTTATAAATAGGTCTTTATCCAAATCAGAAGTATCTATCATATTTAAACAATCTCACAACACCCTATCCACAAAGGAGGCAACTCTTTTGAACCATCCAATTTCCTTCCTATATCCATCTTGTCACCCATATCCAAAATTCATGAGAGAGGTATCCATCAGCAGGTAATGAAATATCTATTGCAAAACAATCTTTTAACTAAAACCCATCATGGCTTCCAACCCAGAAACAGCACAGCTACAGCACTATTATCCTTTACAGACACTGTGAACAAGGGCAGAGATGCAGGATGCTATGCAGCCTCAGTATTCCTTGATCTCTCCAAGGCCTTTGATGCAGTGTCTCACCCCTTACTATTAAACATACTGTCTAACTTAGGCTTCTTACATAACACAGTAAAATTGTTTCAGTTACCTCAAGGATTGTAAACAAGCAGAGAAATGGTCCAATGAACTCTCACCCTTTCTCCACAACCCTACTGGAGTCTCTCAAGGCTCAATCCTTGGAACCCTACTCTTCAATATTTTCCCAAACAACCTTCACACTACCTGTCACCCTATAACCTTCATTTAATACGCTGATAATTCCACCATAATCTGTATTGCTCAATCACTAGCAGAACTACTTTCAAAAATTCAACAGTCCTTCACTGCAGTTGAATCCTGGCTAAGAAATTCCCAACTCTTTCTTAATCCAAAAAAGATTAAACTAGTACTTTTGCACCCCAAAAATACCACCCCTGTCACTGATCATTTCAACATATTTGCATCTGACAACACTGTCATAGAAATAGTGCAGGAAATCAAACTTCTAGGAGTTATCATCGACAATAAACTTTCATTTGACCCCCGTATACAACAAAATATAAAGAAAACTCATCAAAAACTGGGACTCTTAAATAGAAACAAACATTTCTTTACTACAACAACCAAAACTACCCTTGCAAAAATATTTTTACTTCTCTCCCTTCTTTACGGTGCTCCAATCCTAACTAACTTACAAACTTTTACCTTAAGCAAGATGGAACAGTGCTACAACAAAGTTGCAAGGTTTGCCACAAACTCTAAATATCATACACACCACTGTAAGCCACTACTAGAACTAAACTGGCTTGAACTTCCCAACCAACTTGCCTTTATTCAGTTATCCACCTTGCACAACCTTACTTTCAAGCATTCTGACTGCCCAGCACTAGCCAGTCTAATCGCACCTTACACACCACATTGATCCCTATGATCAGAAGACAAAAATCTCTTTCCTATCTTAAAACCCACAAGAAAACCAGCTCAGTCTCTGTATTCATACTCTGTCTCTATACTATGGAATTCACTACCTCTAGATACCAGTTCTATGCTTGGCCTAACCCATTTCAAAGCCTCTTTAAAAAAATCATCTCAAAAAATACATGGCTCTGCTCCTGCATAAAGCCTGCATAATGCTCAGCTCTTCCTGTTCTTCCACAATAGCCTCATTCTCCTCTTCTGTCACATTTCACTCCCTCACAGTATGCAAAATCCTAAGACTCTCCTAACTCCTTCTCTGTTTCTATACCATATCCTTAAACTACTGCTCAGGCTGTAATGCCTCTGTTCTTAACTCTCTCACTATCTCTCTGCATCACTAATTTTCTGGCTATTATTTTCCTGACTGAAATCAACATTCTCTTTTTTCATGTACTATAACACTCAATGTCATACATTCTACTACCTACATACTATTTTTGGACACTATCTACTCATAGGCTATGTATATGGTGAGAGTGACTGTTATTGTCTATAATGTTTTAACTTTATAGAATTGCCCAGATGTGTAGTATATCTTGTAACATAGTTTATGTCCTTTCAACTTATTTGAGTATAGTATTTCTAATGCCATTTGTATTGTATTGTATTATGCTGTATTTGTATTGTACTGTATGTAGAGCTTTTCTCCCCGGGCATCTGCTGTAAATGAGTTCTGTAAACTCAGTCAGACAACCCTGGTAAACAAAAGCCAAATAAATAAATATTTTATCTGCTGCTGAAACTACATTATTAGATTTGTTCTCAACGCTCTGTTATCAGCGGTCTTTACCTCTCTTCTTGCCTCTTTTTAATCCCATAATAGTCACATTATCTCTTTCTAAAATTTTACTTCCCTTGTTATATATTTTTATACTATATGCCTGCAGTTTTTTATTTCTATTTAGTGAATGTATCATAACGAGTACTGGATCTGACCTTTTTTGCTTGATTGTCTACAGATGGAATAACTTGCTTATGAAAAATATGAAAAATGAACTACTTGATTTAACTGTTCCTTGCATACTGTGTGAAATAATATCCCTTTTGTTTTCCTTGATCTGTCAGATATTTCTCTTTTTATTGAAGCTATATTGCTTATAAACTGTTCTGCTGAAATATATTGTAGACAAAACATTGCTTTACAGTATGTCTTGATATCTGATGTGTTTTACAATCATGATATTGTTAACATTTTTTTTCAGATTCTTACTGCCTATCTACCATCAGACTCTCTTTCACTCAGTCAGCCCATTCACTCTCTGCTGGGTAAGAACAGACGGACAGCAGTCATCTCTAGGTAGCCATCAAGGGGAGGGGGGTTGAGGTTTTTCTGTTTTCTCCTGAGCTCTGTCATTGGTGCACTCAGAGATGTACAAGGGAGGGAATTTACAATGAACTCACTGTGGAGGGAATCTCTCACTTCTGCAAAAAATACTGCCTCTAAGAAGCTTTGCCTCACTCTACACAGCATGAGTAGTGGTCTTTCTCTTCTCTATCAGGGACATTTCGGAAACATCCCACAAATTGGCCATGCTCCTTCACTCTTCTCCCTCCTACTTGCGTCCTTGGGTCTCCCTACACTGGAGCCACTAATCAACCCCCTGCCAACCCTTACCACCGAGCTAGGCTGATAAAGAACTACTCTTGCCATGGACCAAGACTGTCATGCTCTCAGCCTTGCATTCTTCTGTGTTAGATCTAGAAATATGTGTCACCCAGTGCTAGAAAAGTCAGGAATCCCCTGCTTCAAGACAGAGTTCTGAAGTACTTACAGTGTGATGGTATAGAGGATCTAGAACTGCATGCATTTGTGATGAGACATTTCGGAAAAGAAATTCTGATTATTCACAAGAAGTTTGAAGTTACAGATCAGGAGACCAAGGGACAGCAATTCCTGAGATTTAATACATTTTCAGCTCTGATGCTTGTAATGCAGAAAATAATTTGGCAACAATGGAATAGATGGACACATGGTGGAATATTTTAGAAGTTTATATACATATTTTTAAGTCTTATACATTAAAAAAGAACTGAATAAATGAAAGATATCTGAAGGCTGTAGAAAATGAAGCTGAAGCATAAAAAAGGTGACCAGTGATTTGTTGATAATTATGCATTACCATTTTGCTTTGTGTTTGTTGTACAAGGGCTAAAAATAGGTGAGTACTACTTTTGCAGTAGTTCATGAACAGTACAAAAAGGATGGTACCCTATACACTGGAGGTATTATGTGTCCACTGTGAATTACAGCATGCACACGTGGACAAACCATATGCCAAACATGGCTACATGAACCTTGCATTTCTCACAGGACAAACTCACCAAAAGATGCCATAATGGTGGTACCTTAATCTCTTAAGGCATACAACAAGGCTCACCACTCATACAAAGACCAAGTATGAGGTGGTAGTCAAACCAGACAGAAAATAGCAAGCAATTCCCTCTGTTATACAGAAGTGGGGGTGAGCTGTGGTCTTCATATGTGGATGATTTGTGTAGGACTGCAGCACAGTGAAGCAAACCTGAGATACATTTGCTGCACGCATCAGGAAAGAGTTAAGTGTGCCTTACATATAACATCCGTTGACTTTCCTCAGGAATTCCCAATGCAGGAAAACTCATGGATGAACAGAATGGCAATGTCAGGAGCATCACATTCATGTCAGCTAGCTAATATATTTATTTAATTATTTACTAATGTGAACAGTTTGAGATATAGCAATGCTGTGACTTTCATGATTTTAAGCAGTCACACACACAATCATAACTGTACTATGTGTAGAATTCTGCAGAACATCCATGAGGTTGCCTCATGTATCTGGCATGACTCCAATCAAATTGTGATGCTATGGCTGTGGGTAATCACTGTGAATTACAGCACATCAGTAATGCCAGACAGTATCCTTTCAGAATTTCTTCTGCTTCAGAAAAAGGATTGCTGATGTTCTTCTATTAATGTCTGAAATGATTTACAGTAATAGTAAACATTTTTCTTGGTTTTCAGATTATGTCCCACCCCACATTCATTTGGCCTTAATCCAGATTTCTTGGGCAAGTACATTGGAAGATAAGCACTGAAGAAAGATGGAGGGTAAGGAGTCTGAACACTGCTTTGCTGAAAGACACTTTTTCACAGCTCTGAGGCTGAATCTTCTACACCAAAGGATATTGGCTATAGTGCATTCACAGGTTATAACAGCAATTGCTTATTTGATAAATATATCTTAGTTTCAGATTGGACAGGGTCAACAAAAGGAATCACTTTCATAGGCAGTGCTTTGGTAATGTCAGCCAGTCAATCAACAAAAATGGATTGATGGTGTACATGCCTACAGCAGCTTGCACAGCCATCCTATGTGAGTACAACTTCCTGCATTCCACTGGTAACTAAGTGCAATGTAACCGACTTTTTTCCCTCTTGTTCCCTGTACCACCTCCTCCTCCTTTCCCTCCCTTGGGACCACCTCTGCCCTCTTTCTCATTCATTATAGAATATTTTCATCTCATTAATGCAGTTCAGTTCACTGATTAGTCACTCAGTGACTGTAGCACATCAATCACTGGCATTGGGCCATATATTTCATGGCCAGTTATCCTTCACTGATGTATAAGGAAGCTTACCAGCTTGAGTGTATACAGGATAGTCAGCCAAACAGAAAACAATATTGAACTTAAGCATATGAATTTGGGAATATTATGTGAGTACAGGTGTAATGATATGAGATAGTGCCATCTGTGCCAGGGACAGTAGGGCAGTGCGTGTGTAACATATGCCAGCATAGCTAGCTGGAGTTTTGTAAAGAGTTTTCTGTCATTTGACTATTACACTGATTTGTACAGATGCATCTGTTAAAAAATGTATTTGTAAAATTGCTTGTGTTAAAAATGTATGAACAGTGGGTCCTGCATGGGTTCTGCTGGGCAGAAAAGATATATATCTATATCTATATATATATATATATATATATATATATATATATATATATATATATATATATATGTAAAATAGTATTGTTATAATTGATTAAATGTATATGTTTTAACATATAATTCTGGAAAGAAAGAGGTTAATGTCAGTCCAGCTAATTTTGAAAAATAGGTTGAAAATTAAATGGGTTGATTTAGGCCATAAAGATTTTATCTTACAGGTCTGATTGTAGCCAGAGACAAAAATATCTGGGAAAACCAGGGCTAGGAATCTTACTGTATTGTCCTTATGGGTGGACTAAATGCTACCCTGGACAGGTGGAAGTTTTTAAAATTGTTCTATAGCTTTCAGATTTTGCAACATATCTTAGCAAAGCTCTATTGTACCACAGTCAGGTGACTAGATGTGATGCCATTCTATAACCAGCACTGAAATGATTCTGTAGATATTCCGAGAGCTATGACAAAACTTTCGCAGCAGTACTTTACTTCTTGAAATCTGACAAGAAAGATCTCTCACAAATATCTCACACCACCTCACACCTCATCTTGCCTTGCTGTACTATGCAACTCAACATTCATCATCTCGCCTTGCTGTAGTAAGTAACTTAACTAGGGAACAGTAATTCATTAGTCAGTCAAGAAAATATAGTGATAGTAGTTAAGTGTTGTTTTACTGCATCTTTGTGAATCTAACTGTGTTATTTTTTTATATCTCCTGTGATTGAAACACTGATGTTTATTGTAACTATATAGTCACTATTCTCATGGTTTCTATTTTATTAGGGAATGCTTTTAACATCTTAAGAGTACAGGTGCTTATTTAAATGACACTGTCTGCTCCTGAAAGCCTTGCTGCATTGATCAAACTCTACCATTTGTATAAGTATTAATTTTACTCAGTATAATTGGGTAGTCTTGGAAGAGTCTTAGAGTAGCTGACTGGTCGCAGCATAATTACCTTATAGTCTGTGCAGAGGGGTCACAGCTGGTAAATCTGTGCCAGCTTTTCCAAGGTGTGTGTGTGTGTGTGTGTGTGTGTGTGTGTGTGTGTGTGTGTGTGTGTGTGTGTGTGTATGCATGTGAAGATCAAATATCTAAGTGTGTGTGTGTTAGCTACTTGGAACAGGGACACAGAGCTCCAAATTAGTTAGTGTGGAGTCTTGTTTGGAGCCTGGAGAGAGAGAGATAGAGTCCAGCCACAAGTCTGAAGTGTGCTCCTTGTGTGCTCTTAAGAGAAACTGTGTTTGGTGTAGAGAGCTGCATCTGAAAATAATGTATCTATTTTTCATCCTAGTGGCCATCCCTCACTGGTGTCAGTGGTTAGTATGAAGACTCCTTGATTACTGGCCTAGAGTAGGGATTGTCACTACAGGGTTCAAAGATGGTAGTCAAAAGCCAAAAAGGGACAGAGGCATATCTATAACTGATAGCTTATTGGCTATGAAACCATGTGTTAGTGCAATAACTGCAAACAGTGGAATTCTAAACATTATATAATGGCATTCCACACATGATGATCCCATTTAAAATTTCCTGTTTGCTATGTTAGGAAATTATTTAGTACATTCAAGGTTTTTAGTATATTTAATAAATATTGCAGAGATTGGCTCTTCCCAATGAAGCAGCTTATATGGCTGAGATGAGCTTATATAAATCTCTATAAAACTATATTTCATTTTTTTGTTTGTTTTAATTGTCCAATCTACTCCACAATATTCTCATTTGATTATCTTGATTTAGTTACACTGTAATTACTCTGTATATAAAACTGCTTGTTTTATATCTTTCAATGCAAGTATTTAACTGTTGTGCCATGCATATTCTACTTACATATTGTACTTCTGAATGTTTTAAATTGTGGAGCGTCTCTCCCCGGCCACCACTGAAAAAGGGCATGTGTCCAGTTGGACTTTCCTGGTAAACAAATGTTAAATAATAATAATAATAATAATAATAATAATAATAATAATATTGCATAAGCAACTGTTTATTCAGTTATCTTGGGGGTTCTAATTCATCATAGCTGCTCAGACATGAAATAAACCATCTATAAACCATCTACAGGAGAAAAAGATCTGACTTGCCACAGCTTTATTTAAGTGATTTTTATTCCCCTTATACTAAACTTTCTTCCGACTTTATCTCACATTATATCTTGAGTTTCCCTTAAACTAAACTTTCTTATCACTTTATCCTGTTTATTAATTTCCACGTTCATATTTGTGACAAACTTCTCCCATTACTAACCATTATACTGATTAATTAACCTTTCCACTCCCATACTATAATCTTCCCTCAGTACAGCCTAAAGCAACCTTTTCTACTATCTCCCCTTCATCTCTATACTCCTCTTTCGTCCCCAAACTTTCTTAGCTGTTAATGCTTGACTTACTCAAACTAAGCTTTTATCCCTATTAGTTATAAGTCAAAACTTTATTATTTTCCAAAACTGTTTTGATAGCTCAGTATTCAAGCTATCTCTCTAAACTGTTTGTCTCAACTAATATCATTTCTATGTCATTAAACTGTTAAAAAATTCTCTTTTCTTGATGGCACACATTTTAGAATGTATATTTTTCATTGTCAATATTGTACTTTAATCTGTGTTAAAAGATGTATTGATACTAATGTTGTATAAACTCTAAATGTCCAAACTTTGTACTATGGAGCTTTTCTCCCCAGGCCTCCACTGAAAATGGGTTTCTGACCCAGTCAGACTTTCTTGGTCACCAAATGTCAATAAGTAAATAGATATAAAATAAATACATTTTACATGTAGGACAGCTCAACCACACCATTATGTATATACATGACCCTTTACAAATAGTCAGTACAAAAAAAGTTATTAGATTAAAATGAAGAACAAATCAAAACATTTCAATTAGGTCTTTATACTATCATGATAGATGATAAGAGAACTAAATACTACCAGATTAGTTACACTATCAGGAAACAACTTAACCTAGAGAAATGCTTTCATTTGACTACCATTTGAATTCAGACTTTATTTGTTAGAAAAATATCTGGAGACTGGAAAATTACATCACCATCTTCCCCCTTTTTCCAGTTTTGTACATTGAGTTGGGCTGTTATATCAATATGACATGGATTTTATGTCAAAAGCTATAAATCATTTGGCTAGTACCAATCTAGGATGTTTGGGGTTAGGTGAGTGAATGAAGCTGCAGAAAAAGCAGGTCCTGATATGCATTTCAAGGAGAAGCATATTAAGAAGGCAAGAGATATGGTTAAAATGCAACTGGGTGACAGCATATTAAGAAGGTAAGGGCTCTGGTTTAGATGCTACATAGCTATGTCAAGAATCTCAATGGCAACACTCAGATCTGCTTTGAGTTACAGCACAATGGCACTAAATATACACTAAATATGCAGACCCAACTGATATTGCCAACATCCTAGCAGATAGGTTCAGTGCTAATTTTACCCCCCTCTCACCCCCTAAAGAGCCCATCTCTATACTGGAAGAATGCAAAGGTCCTGTAATCATGGCTGCACAGGTAAAAACCACACTCTCCAAAGCCAAGAACACAGCATCCATGGGACCAGACAACATCCCAGGCTGTGTTCTACATGAACTACAGAATGAATTGGCACCCCACCTAAGTACCATGTTCAGTCATAGCCTCACCTCAGGCTTTCTGCCTGCGAATGGCGCACAACAATGGTTATCCCACTCCACAAGGGGGGAGCCACCATGGACCCCAGGAACTACCGCCCCATTAGCCTGATGAGCCTGGTCTGCAAGGCCATGGAACGTATCATCATGGAACTTATAAACAAAGATATTGGTAATCTCCGAACTCTGGATCCCTACACAGTTCAGGTTTGTAAAAGGCAGATCATGTCTCCTAAACCTGATAGACATCTTTGAAGCAGTCACCAAAGCCATAGACAAGGGTAAGGTGGTTCACACAGCCTATCTAGATCTTGCCAAGGCTTTTGACACCATCCCCCACTCTGGAATTATAAACTCACCAAACTAGGTATAAATCCCTATGTCACAAGATGGGTTGCCAACTGGCTCACTGACAGAAGCCACACTGTGAAAGTAGCAGACTCCAAATCCGACTTCAGACCAGTGACAAGTGGCATACCACAGGGTTAAGTCCTGGGTCCTCTCCTGTTTGGTATCTACTTCTCTGAAGTACAGGATAACACAGAAGGTCTTTGGCTAATGAAGTCCACAGATGACTGCAAACCAGAAGCCATAATCGAAACTCCTAACGATGTGGACATCCTACAAAAGGGCCTCACTGAGACAGATGCCTGGTGTCAAAGCCATGGCCTCAAGCTCAATGCCAAAAAGTGCATTGTCATCCCCTTTGGTAAAAACTCTGTACCATGAACTGCAACATAGACGGTAGTATACTTAACACTGAAAGTGTGATAAGAGACCTTGGGACACAGGTGGACAGTACTCTCTCCATTGATAATCGCATTGCTACAGTAGTCAGGAAATCCTTCTATGTGGCACACCTCATCACAAAAGGTTTCTCATTCAGAAAAAAAGAGGTCATTATTCCCCTCTACTCATCACTCATTAGACCCATTATAGAGTACAATGCCCCTTTTGGTATGTACGTCACAAGACATCTACAACAACTGGAAAGGCTGCAGAAATACCTCACAAAGAAGATTACCGACCTCAAACAGATGCCCTACGCAAACTGTCTCAAGGAACTCCAGTTTTACTCCATCGCATATCGCCTACTCAGAGGTGATCACTGCCTAACATACAAAGCTATGTCAAACCCAGAGCTGTTGGACATGCTCCACTTAAAGAAATCCCAACCCCTCCGAGCTACACACTCTAGGGACCTAAACCTCATCATCACATTAAACAGAACATGCCGGAGGAATAGATTCCTGTCCCAGAGACTTCCCATTCTCTGGAATAAACTACCTATTTCTATCAAACAAAGCTCCTCATTAGCAGTCTTCAAGAAAAAATATTGATGATTGGATGGGAAATAGGAAATTCACCCCGGGGATCACCTCTGTGGCTCTGCTCGACAGTTACACAGGAAAATAATTTTCTTGGTTGGCAAACGCCAGGGTACCTTTTTGGCTGGGCTTTGTATAGGCCCCAGGTCCCATAGCCTAGTACCTACCTATGAACCTATGAACCTATGAACATGCCCCCTGCACTCAGAAAGTGCCATATGGCACTTTCTAAATTGGTCTGGCATAATATTAGAGATTTACTCTAATATTATGCTAGTATTTCAGTGTCCGCAGACACTGAAATGAAATAAATGATCATTTTAGTGTCCATGGACAATGAAATAAACAGGGCAGCAAGAAAACAATGCAGGGGGTGTGTGACAATTTCTGTGACACACACCCTGCATTGCCAAAGTGCCGTACGACACATCCACAACCTGCTAAAGCAGAAAATCTGTGCAAATGTACAAATAATGGGGGATAAATCCCTCAAAAGGGACACAACACACATATTGCCCACTAACCTTAGAAAGTTGATAGAAAACAGGGCATGCATTAGCATGAATTAACAAAGAGTAGAAGTCTGAAAGCAATGTATTCCAATATTCCCTGACAACAGTGCATGTTGACAAAGGTACAAATAATGGGCTGAAAAACAATAAAATAGGGACACGTCTAAATGATTGCCCTCACACACTTAGAAAGTTGATAGAAAACAGGATATGTATGAGCAGGAGACCCTGAAGGACAGAAGCCTGTAAGCCAAATGAATGCCATTATTTCACGATTGCAGTCCTCAATGAGTTGTCAGAACACCACAAGACTCACTTATATAACATACTAATATAATAATAATATATATATTTTTTCTAGGGTAAAGAATGTTTAAGCATAGCTAAACAGGTGTGCGCGTTATGGCCGTCTGCTTACCATAGCTTAAATATCCCATAGGAGATAAATGCAAATATACAGGTGAAGTTTCCAAGCTGAGATAGTGTAGTGGTTAGAGTCCCAGCTTTACATGCTGGTGTTCACAGTTTGAGTACCAAGACAGGCAGCATATTTTTTCTATGGGAAAGTAGTGTTAAAATTATTTTTGTAAACTTAAATTATGTAGCAACTATTTTTTGTTAACCAGGGTAGTGTAGCAAGTCCAAAAGTGAGGTGTCAGTCTAGAAAAGATGTGAAACCCCTATATAAACACAAGTGTCCTATACAGTATAGTCACACAAGAATATAATGTAATGAAAGCACATAGGGGGATGTCATGGAAGGTAAACATAAAATTATAAAATGTCAGTAATGATGAATCAATCCCACAATCCTGATACTCTATAAAATTAAATCTGAGCAATGCTAAGTAGTGCTCAGTTATGCTAAGCTGATGTAAGCATTGCTTAAATGTAAATGCTAAGCAATAATTAGCCCAGCTAAGTGGATTTGCGCATTGGTAAGCAGTGCTCAACATCTAACCCTTTAAGCAATGTCAACCTTAGCTAAGCGAGTTTGCGCGTAGCTTAGCTTAGGTCAGCATATTCAAAATGGTCCAGTGACATCAAAGAGTGTGAATATGGCCCTATTTAAACATTGTAGGTGGGAATACAGCCATAACCAGTTGTAGCTCATCTTTGCAGGCACTATGACTGGCGTAAGAGAGGGATCGTGCTTTCAGGTGCAGTGCTTGGGCATTCAGGAGTCCAGGGTCATGGTTGGACTCCTAGTGAAAGACCATGAGGAGAGACAGCTGCAGGGTCAGTACCAGGGCTCACAATACAAAGCAGAGGCCTGGGACCATCTTGCACGTTATCTCACCAGTGTTACTGGCATCCCTCGAACTGATGAGCAGGTCTGGCACCATTTTGCTGACCTCAAACATGGGAAGACGGAGCTCTTGGACCAGTGGACCCAAGTTGTATGGGCAAAGAATATCCCAGAAGTGTGTAAGTATCAGTATCAATTAGTGTTTACCAAAGTCCAGTCTACATATGTGATCGATAGGTATGCATAAATGATTCTTTATCTCTTGTACAGCTGCAAATGACAGGGCTGTGAACATAGATGCCCATGCCAGCAGGTTGCTAAGGCTGTGCTGGGAGGCTGGTGAGTACAAATCTAGCTTGCAGTATTCAGGGCAAATAAATAGAAAGGAGTAGAATGTCAACTGCCAGTAGGTTAAAATGTGTACTGTGTGTAATGAATAAATGAGGCGTTAGCAGAGTAATAGTGATGTATAGGATATCTATCAATAAAAGTGTCAGTACTCTTCAATAAAACTAAAAACCCCAGACTGTTGTGTTTACTTTGGTATGTAGTGGTATGAATCTAAATGTGTACAGGTTCTGCACAGCAACTATGGCTCTGACAACATGAACTAATCAAGGCTCATCTGACAAAAATTGTGGAGCTGTAAAACAGGAGGTCAAGTATATGAAATGTTCTATGCAACAAGATTGATCTGATCCCTGAATAGTAATGTGCAAAGTATTATACTGTATTCCCTACAGCAGTGCTTTGTGTGAACCATTGCTTTCCAGATTGTAATATGTCAAAATATTAATACACAGTACAAGAACTATCTGCCATGCATGAATGTCAGAATTACAAGATCAGATTGTCGAACCAAGGGAGTATTAGGCAGAAAACAGTCAAGCAAGAGACAGCAGATCTTCAATAGCTCAGTGATGAAACACAACCTTGTTGTACCTTTTTTTGCACAAACAGGCACGGTTCGTATCCTGGGAGTAGTAGTAAGCTGTATGTATAATTTCACCCAAGAATATGTGAATATGTCTAGAAACAGTCAGGTATTGTTAACAGAAATTTCCTCCACAGGTCTGCTAGGTAAGGAAATGTTTCTATTAGCTGTAAGAAAGCTGTAATAATTCACTGTGTACAACACTTCCACTGTCCAACCCCAAGCCTGCAAATGACAGAAAGATAAGTACATATACCAAGTGATTTCTTCCAATAAATGTCCCTCAAGTGTCACACTGTCATTGCTAGTGGTCACTGCTGCCAATGCCCAGGGTGACAGATACAAATTCAGGTGGAGTATGGCAGTAGAACACACACACACAGCATGAGTGCAGGGCATCCCTGTCAATGTCACATATGTAACCTTGAATATGTGAATATGTTTAGAAACAGTCAGGTAGTGTTAACAGATATTTCCTCAACAGGTCTTCCAGGTAAGGAAATGTATGTATTAGCTTTAAGAAGGCTTTAGTAAAACACTATGTACAAACATTCCCCTGCCCAACCCCAGGCCATAGGTAGATGTAAAGTGAGGTCATACCTGGAGAGTAATGAGCTGAGTAATGATCAGTACAGTTGTGAACAACTGAAGCCTATACAGATGTTAATTTACATCTCTCTCTCTCTCCCCCAACCTATCTGCACCAATAATTCATGCACATAATCAATGGGTATATTTTTCTCCAAACCTACTGTTGGTACATGTGTCCTATTGTTCTACAAATATTGAATCATTTGATTATTAATGTTCGCTGTCCAAATACTGTCATTGGTGGCCTGTTGCTATCAATATGACCTGCATGTCATTATAATGCCTACTGTGGTTCCATATATGGATGTGTTCTGTTTGTTATGCAACTGTTTCAAATCTGTTTTATGGAGTCAAATGGAACACCCATGCATGCTGTTATAACTGATCTCAAAATGTGTTGTTCATGACTAACCAACATATTTTGTAAAACCTTAACACTATAGCATGTCTGGGAAGGCAGATCCCGGCAGATCCTCCTGTCTTGCATCATCTGGCAATGGCACTGGGCCCCAGCATGTCTGGGACCTTACCTGGGACCTCCTTGTCCACTTGTCAGGTGGAACCATCTCAGCGAATGGGGCCCATCATCCCTGGGAGCATGCAGAGACAGGAAACTGTCACCCATAACCAGGTCTGGGGTTTGTGGTTAGCACCATCCAAAAAGAGTTTGGTGGATGACTGCACCAGATTGAGGGCCACTGGGCACATCTTGAGGGTCAGCCTGCCCCTCCTGTCCAGTCCCTAGCACAGCCACCTTTTGGGCTGTGAAAGTGGAGTGGTGACTGCCCATGGGTGGGGACCTCAGTCCCACTGTATCCATTTGGGGGCTCATGGGCGTCTGATTCTCAACCACCCTCCCCATCCAAGGTGTTTAACCCCACATGTGTCATATACCAGCCATGTCTGCTGTCTTGTCTTGTCTATCTTCCTACCCATATATATACCTTACCTCCCCAAATATATCTACTATCCTTCCCCAATATTCCACTCTCATCTTAAAAAAAATGTAAAAGGGCATCTGTTCCCAAAAAAAAAGTACGACCTATACATAGCTGTCCATTTCACACACATATCCACTGGACACATGTAATCTGGTCCAATTGTTTTGAAGAAACATTTCTATTGTCCTAACTCCTTTCTCAGGGGTTTTTTCACCACTTTCCTATCACCTCGTTTTCTTTTCTTTTAAAGAAATTAGCATGGGGTAAGCAGGAATAAACTATGCCAAGTGATGCTAAATCTGATTAACTTTAGCTTGGCATCACTTAACATCACACAAACTCACACAAACCCACTTACAACTGCTTAAAAGTGCCTTAATCACACTCTATCCATCAGACCATGTTCTGCCCAGTAACAAAATAGTCAACCCTGCCAAGTCTTGAAACCCGGATGCTGGGCTCTACAAGCACAGCAACATATCACTACCCGATCTGAGCTGTGAGAATCTGTAATGCTTTAACAAACATATCATACATTCTGGTCATTTAACATTAATGAAAAAAAGCATCAGTCCTAAATCTCAAATCCATGTCCATCCAGTACACTACACTCAGTGGAATGTACCACTACACCATCTGAGCTACAGGATTGAATGTTGCTTTTTCAAACATATTATGTAATAGAGGCATACAGCATTAGGGAGAAAGCTCAATCATGTGTTGTATATAGACACACACACACACACACACACACACACACACACACACACACACACACACACACACACACACACACACATATATATATATAAATAACATGGCGTGCAATCATACCTCAGAACCATCCCTCTCAACCTCTTATTGTAAGAAATCTGTACAAAGGCTATAAAATGGGGTGGGATGGGCCTCATATAGGGACATATTTCAAATATTGCTGTTAGAAATGAAGACATTTGCTACAGCAACAGGGTGCATTTCAGCAGACAATTACTGAAGGATATGAGGATGGAAACTGAAATATTATGTCATTATTTACTGACATAAATCCTTGGATCATCACAATGACTTACCAGACAAATACAAGTAAATTGTGGAACAGAACAAAAGTATGGGCCAAACATCTGGACTTTCTGTGAAAATCCTGGCAGTGGAGAAGTATGCTCGAACCCATTAGTGCAATGAATCTGGACCAAGCCTAACAAAGTGGGGGGGGGGGGGCAAAGGCATGAAAATGGGGACATATCCAAAATATGTGAGTAGCTAAGCTGAGAAAGTGGATGTAACACTGTATGTCCTAACATATATTGACTGAAATATCACAAGTCAAAGACTCAATTGCTTCTCATCATCCCACTGATGTGTCAGGAATACACAACAGCTTTGGGGGACCAGACCAAAGATATTGGCTAGACAACTGGACATCCTACGAATATGTGGACATAACACAACATTAGGGAAACTGCACTGAGCTAACAAGCAACGTCCCAACTCCAATCAAACTGCCATAACACTACCCAAATCCAGCTCTTGGGCTGTACACATGCATTTGCAAATATAACAGGCACTACAAGGATGTAATACTAGTAGAAAACAGACACTGGTGTGAAAGTGCATACCCACAACCAAATGCACCACAGTCACATCGACATACCAGTAAGCTAACTGAACACTACAGTGTAATGGCTGTATGAACAACAATATCCCGTTTACCATTCACACATTATCCCTACATATACTGCCCCAAGTTACAGTGTAGTGGGAATCTTGAGGTGTTATGGGACATGTAACAGTATGCCCTTACAAACATATACATGTGATAGGGAACAAGAAAACAGAGCAGCATGCACAGTCAGATAGAAAGGGCCCATGACACTCACATGTACCCCTCTCCCTACACAGCCCAAATAACATGTACACACTACACTGCTACAAAATCCTAATAGTCTGTTAAGAATGGCCAGACATACACAAACTTCTCAAATGTACAGTTTCCCACAGCTTGTATAGGTAGAGGACTCATATATATGGCTGCTTCCTTGTTACATGTCTTGGGGTCTATGACATCACTGGGATGGTAGCAGGAATGAAGGTAATAAATAATGATACTACATGCCTCTGAACCTCTTAATGCATAACATTTGGACAAATCCTTACATAATTGAGGGACAGAGACCCAAACACAGTGGTATATTGGGCATATCGCTGTTATAAATTTAGACAGTTGCTGATGTTACCGGGTTTGTTGTACCACATCTTTTCTGCGGGCTATGAAGTCAGTAACACCAATGGATGTTAGAAGCATACTCTGGAGAATGCAGTCAGTAAATACTGATTAGCCAAGGACAACAGTTGTCTGGGGAACAGACCAAACATATGAGCCATCCATCTGGAGAGTGTCTAGGCCTCTGGACAGTGTAGAGGTATGATTGCAGTCATCTAACAGAATAAAATCCCCTGATAGCTGCCAAACATGTCACCCAACATCTTATGAAGCACAGTAAGACCAACATGACACTCCCCCACATCAGCTCTGGGAAATTGCCCATGTATATTCAAATATAGCATGCACTACAGAGATGAAAGTGAGTGAAAAGCAGACAGTGGTGCAAAAATGTCCACCCAAAAACATTTGCATCTCAGGCACAGCAACATACCAGTACCCAAAATGAAGTCTAGAGTAGAATGACTGTCTGAACAAACATGTCCTGATTGCTAGTCACACACTACACTCACATATACTGGCCAGAATCACATTGTACTGGGAATCTTGAGGTGTTACAGGACATTTCACATTCTGCGCCTACAAGCATACCGACATGATAGACCACCAGCAGTCATAGCAGCATGCACAATCAGATAGGTAAAGGATGTATGGCACTCACATCTGCTACTCTCCATACCCAGCCCAACAAACATCTACAAACAACACTGCTACATTATCTTGGTAGTCTGTTCACAATGGCCAGACATACATAACTGTCATATGTACAGATTTCCACAGAATTTCCAGGGTGTGGAACCATAATCCTGGCCACTGCCGCATACCATGGCCAGGAGGCTGCTAGGTCACTGGGATGATAACTGGAGTGCAGTCGGTAATTAATGATACACCATACCTCTGCACCTCGTAGTGCAGGACATCAGGACAATGCATGACATACTTGGGGAACAGCTGGCCAGAAATAGGGACATATCACACATAATGGTGTTACAAACTGGAACAGTAGCTGGTGTTACATGTGTTGTTGTAACATAACATCCCTGAAGGATATAATGTCTGGAACACCAATGGATGTCAACAGTTAGTGATTACAATCCTCACATTATCCTTTCGATCCCACAAAAACAGACGTTGTTCAAGGAACAGACCAAACATAACAGGCAAACCTTTGGCCAATCTGTAGACAACATGCCAGTTGAGAGGTATGTCAGAGACATATCATTATCAGATGTCAAGTCACTCAGTAAATACATTTTGAGATAAACCCTGTCAATCTAGCAACCCTCCATTTGTATGACAGCACAAATGACAATTTGTACCCAATTCTGGAGCTTTGTCCCCTGTGTTGTTGGGCTGTCTCCATATGTCCTATATCCTGTGAGTTATTCCCACCTACTGTCTGTGAAGCTATAGCTCCCACACCTCCGTAATGTCCCCTGCACAGGCAAGGAAAGGGGGCAAGACTCAGAAGAAGGACCCCATATGTTGGAACTAGCAGCAGTTTCCAGGCCCACACCACAATACTATGTGGGCACCTACATAGCTGTATGGCCTCAGCAATACCTGGCAGGACATCAACCCCCTCAAGGTAGGCTGAACACCTGTGTTGGATAGCAGCAATACACAACTACCATCATAGGTGGAAATACAGGTTGGCCAAGATGGAACTGGTGCCTTATTGGAAACCATGTTACCTTGTTCTACACAAGCAAATAAGGTCACAGGTGATGCACCCTAAGGCTGTCTTTGAGTACAAACCAGATACATGCACCAGGGCCAATCACTAGGCCTTCAAGACATGTGTCTGCAATTTCAGAGGCAACACACATATCTGCTCTGTAGCGGTAGTCAATAACACCACCTTCACATATGCCATAGATATAGGCAACCGGCTGCAGACAGGTGAAGTGTAAACATCACCCTCCCTGTCCCCTCATAGGTAAACATGTGCATGCACAGTACCTGACCCCCTCCCCTCATGATCAGGAAGCAGGTCTGTAATGCCCTCTCAAAGGCAACACACAGAGGTCTCCATAAGACTGATACCATTCCTGGCTGCATCCTACATGAATACAGGCATGGGCTCTCAGACCCATTCTGCAGTGTAGTCAACCACAGCCTGGTGTGATCCCACCTGCACAGAAGACAGACATAAAGTTGATAGAAAACAGGTTATGCATTACCATTAATGTTCTGAGGGATACAATTCTGAAACTGAAATGTATGCCATTATGTCATGATAGTAGTCCTCAATGACATGGCCAAAAACCTCAATACTCTCCATTTAATATAATAATATAATATTAATATCCAGTAGGAGATAAATAAAAATATACAGCTCAAATCCCCAAACCAAGATAATGCAGTGGTGTACACGGTTTGAGTATTACAACAGGCAATCCAATTTTACATGGGAAAGCAGTGTTAAAAGTACTATTTTCATATTAAAATATGTGGTAAGTTATTTTTGTCACTCAGGGTAGTGTAGCTGGTATAAAATGGAAGTGTGAGTGCATATAACATTTGAAACAACCCAGGTATACATGTGTCCCATACAGTATAGTTACACCCCTTGGTACTGTAATGAAAGCACACAGAGCCAATTCATGTAATGGAAATCATATACACATACTAAATGAAGTTATTAGTGTGATATTTTATAAAAATGAACTGTGAGCATTGGTTAGCAATGGCCAGCTAAGCTTAGCAGGTATAAGCATTGCTCAAACATGACTGCTAAGCAGCAGGTAGGTCAGCTAAGCAGATTTGCACACTGGTAAATGTCGCTAAGTGAAACTACATGGTTTAAGCGCCTAATAGTTTAACTGCATGTTGGGATCTCTTAGCATTGCGCAATCCCCTGCAAACCCACTTACAACTGCTTAAAACTGCCTTAATAACTCTGTCTGCAGCAGCCTCTGTACTGCCCAGCAACAAAATAAGCAGCCCTTGAACCCAGGACCCTGTACACCAGCATCACAGCAATTTACCACTAAGCCATCTGAGCTGTAGGATTGTCTCCAGTTTTTCAAACATATCAATAGGGAAGAAACATTGTGAAATCACTAATGATTGGTACTTGCAAATATATATATATATATATATATATATATATATATATATCTATACATATAAAATAAAAGATACATATATATATATATATATATATATATATATATATATATATATATAGATAGATAGATAGATATGAATGGAGATACATATATAGGTTCATAGGTTCATAGGTAGGTACTAGGTTATCTGCCCGAGGGCATTTATAAGCCTAGCCAGAGTGTGTCAGCTTTCGCTGGCCCATTGATTAATTAACTGAGCCTCTGTCAAGAAGAGCCAATGAAGTGATCCCAGTGGTGTATTTTCTGTTACCCATCCACTCGTCAATGTTTCTCTCGAAGAATGTTAGTGAGGGGCTCTGCCTAATGTAGTTAGGAATTTTGTTCCAAAGCATGGGGAGTCTCTGTGACAGGAATCTATCCCTCCAGCATGTTCTATTTATTGTTATTGTGAGGTTTAGCTCACTAGAGCAAGTGGCTTGCAGTGACTTGGATTTCTTTAGGTGGAGCATGTCCATCAATTCTGAGTTGGACATGGCTTTGTAAGTCAGGCAGAGATCACCTCTGAGTAAGCGATATGCCACTGAGTAAAGCCGGAGTTTTTTCAGTCGGGCTGCATAGGACATATGTTTGAGGCCAGAAATCCTCTTGGTGAGGTACTTTTGTGGTCTTTCCAGCTGTTGGAAGTGTCTTGTGAGGTACATCCCAAATGAGGCATTGTACTCTATGATGGGTCAGATGAGTGATGAGGAGAGGGGACTATAGGTTCATAGGTTCATAGGTTCATAGGTTCATACTAGGCTATCTGCCCGAGGGCATTTACAAGCCTAGCCCATTGTTTTGTGGCTTACGCCACCCCTTTAGTATGGGGAACTATACCCATTATTTTGCTGTGCCTTTGTCGAGCAGTGACATTGAGGTAATCCCTGGGGTATATCTGCGATCTCCCATCCATTGGTCAAGATTTCTCTTGAACAAGGCCAGCGAGGTGCTCTGCCTCACATGTACCGGGATTTTGTTCCACAGCATAGGGAGTCTTTGGGTGATGAATCTATCCCTCCAGCACATCCTATTAATAGTGTCAAGGTTTAAGTCTCCGCCTTGTGGCTCTGATGGATCTAGATTTTTGAGGTGAAGCATATTCATCAAATCTGGGTTTGACATGGCCTTGTATGTTAGGCAAAGGTCACCTCTGAGCAAGCTGGCGACTGAATAGAGCTGGAGTTCTTTCAGTCGGGCAGCATAGGACAGATTTTGAGACCCTTTATCCTTTTGGTGAGGAACTTTGTGGCCTCTCCAGCTGCTGCAAGTGTCGGGTCAGATACATTCAATGGGGCATTGTACTCAATCATTGGTCTGATGAGTGATGAGTAAAGGGAGACTATGACCTCCCTTGATCTAGATGAGAATCCCTTCATGATAAGGTGGGCAATGTAGAAGGTCTTCCTAACTACTTTAGCTACATGGGTGTCGAATGACAGACTACTATCAACCTGGGTCCCCAGGTCCCTGATAACTTCTTCTGTGCTCAGTGGATTGCCACCTATTTGGTAGCTAGGGGTAACCTTGTTTTTCCGAAGGGTATGACTATGCATTTTTGGCATTTAACTTTAGGCCGTGGCTCTGGCACCAGTTATCCGCTTCTGTGAGACCCTTCTGAAGGATATCTGTGTCAGATGTGTTTTCTACTATGGCCAGTTTGCAGTCATCTGCAAACTTTGTCAGCCATAACCCTCCTGTGTTTGCTTGTACTGGAAAAGTAGATGCCAAACAAGAGTGGGCCCAGGACTGAGCCCTGTGGGACACCACTTGTGACAGGCTTTGAGTCTGACATGGCGCCAGCAACTCTGACCCTGTGGGTTCTGTCACTCAGCCAGTTTGCAACCCATCTTGTGATGTATGGGTTAACATTTAAGCTGATGAGTTTTTCAATGATACCCGAGTGGAGTATTGTATCGAAGGCCTTAGCCAGATCGAGGTAGGCTGTATGGACTGCCTTTCCCTCATCAATGGCTTTGGTGACTGTTTCGAAAAAGTCAACCAAGTTTAATAGGCATGATCTGCCTTTGACAAAGCCAAACTGGGTTGGATCCAAAGTCTGCAAATTCCCTATGTCTTTATTTATGAGGTCCATTATGATCCTCTCCATGGCTTTGCAGATAAGGCTTGTCAAGCTAATGGGCCGGTAATTTCCAGGGACGGTGGAGGCACCGCCTTTGTGAAGTGGGACCACAGTTGCAGTGCGCCACTCCCTGGGTACGTATCCAGAGGTAAGACTTTGATTAAACAGCTGTCCTAGCTGTGGGTTTAATTCCTCATTGAGTTCGGGGAGCACACAGCCGGGGACACCATCAGGTCCCATGGATGCTGTGTTTTTTGCTTTGGAGAGAGCAGTTCTCACTTGGGCTGGAGATGTTTGGGGGCTGCAATCGCTTGGTATAGATATCTCTCCTTTGGGGAGGGGAGAAGTTTGCACTGAACCTGTCAGCCAGTATGTTGACAATGTCTGTAGGATCAGTAATCTTCACATCATTTTGAACTAGTTCTGAGCATATCTGGGAGTTTCCTCCTAGGTTACTAACATAGCTAAAGAAGGCCTTATGATTGTCTTTTGAGTCTTTAGCTATTTTTCTCTCGAAATTTGCTTTGGATGATTTTATGAGAGCTCTTAGTTTTTTACTTATAGTGATCAAGGGTGTCTTACCTTTTAAGGATTTTGCTCTATCTTGTAGTAGCTTCCTCCTTTTGTTGTAGAGTTTGTTTATGGCTGGGGTCCACCAGACTGGACGCTTGCCTTTGGTACAAAGAGTCTTTGTTTTGCTTGGGATTGCCTTATCCATGCAGTCCTGCAGGTGCTGGTAGAAGGCATTTGTAAGTGATTCAGCGGTTTGAGTAGAAATATATAACCTTTTTATTTCTAGATGCAAACCCTTTAGTAATTAGATGGGCTACATAAAAGGATTTCCTAACTAATTTGGAAATATGATTGTCAAAGGAGAAATTATTATCTACCTGGGTCCCCAGATCTCTTATTACCTCTTCTGTATTAAGGGGGCTGCCACCTATGTGGTAATTCATGGGTGTTTTGTTTTTCCCAAATGGGATGACTATGCATTTTTTGGCATTTTGCTTGAGACCATGACTTTGACACCAGGTGTCCATCTCAGTAAGGCCCTTTTGGAGAATGTCCGTGTCAGCCAGAGAGTCAATTATGGCTCCCAGTTTGCAGTCATCGGCCATAGTCCTCTGTGTTTGCCTGTACTTCTGAGAAGTATATGACAAACAGTAGGGGTCCCAGGACCGAGCCTTGTGGGACAGTACGTGTGACTGGTTTAGAGTCAGACCTGGAGCCAACTATTCTTACCGTGTAAGTTCTGTCTGTAAGCCATTTGGCAACCCATTACGTGACATAGGGGTTTATGTTCAGGCTGCTGAGTTTTTCTATAATTTCCGAGTGGGGAATGGTGTCAAAAGCCTTGGCGAGGTCAACATAGGCTGTGTGAACCACGTTCCCCTCATCTATGACCTTGGTGACTGTCTCGAAGAAGTCAACCAGGTTTAGTAGGCATGATCTGTCCTTAACAAAGCTGAACTGGGTCAGGTCAAGTGTTTGGGGGTTCCCAATGTCTTTGTTAATGTGTTCTATGATGATGAGCTCCATAGCCTTGCAGACCAGCCTAGTCAGGCTTATGGGGCGATAGTTACCAGGGTCAGTTGTGGCCCTCCTTTGTGGAGTAAAATAACCATTGCTGCGCGCCATTCTATGGGCACGTAACTTGTGGAGAGGCTGAGGTTGAACAGTGTGTTTAGGTGGGGGGTTAATTTGTTCTGTAGTTCATGCAAGACGCAGCCTGGGACACTATCTGGCCCCATTGACAGTGTGCTTTTAGCTTTTGAAAGGGCTGTTTTCACCTGTGCATCTGTGATTTCTGGGACATTACACTTTTCCGGTATTGTTGGCGGCCCTTTTGGGGGTGAGAGGGGGGTGAAGTTTGCACTGAATTTATCTGCCAGGATGTTGGCAATATCAGTAGGTTCAGTATATGTTGTGCTATTTTCCACCAGCTCAGAGCATATCAGCGAGTTGCCACTTAGATACTTGACATAGCTAACGAAGGCTTTGTGGTTATCTTTCGAATCCTTGGCTATTTTTCTTTCAAAGTTACCCTTGGATGGTTTTATGAGGGACCTTATATGTATATATGTTATATGTATAACAATATATAAATATATTACCGATAGGCTGAGGTGTGTATACATATATATATATATATATATATATATATATATGAAAATATACACACACACATATATATAAATATATATATATATATATATATATATATATATATATATATATATATATATATACACACACACACACACACACACACACATACATGTATGGGGATACAGATATATGCAAGGGAACATATGAAAAAGAACAAAACAAATATATATATATATATATATATATATATATATATATATATATATATATATATATATATATATATATATATATATATATATATATATATATATTCATTTTTCCATAACATGCAGCACTGTCATAACTCAGAACACCTTAATACAAGGGGTTTGGACCAAGCCAGATAAAGTGGGGGGACAAGTGTATGGAAACAGGGACACATCGGAACTAATTGTATATATAAATTGAGGACGTTGCTGCAGTAACACTGTCTGCCCTAACATATGTTGAATGCAATAACAGATGTTTGAGAAATCAATTGCCTGTCATTATGTAGTGAGTCCATTCCACACATCATCCCACTGAATTGTCAGAAATACACACCTGTCATGGGACCAGACTAAATATATGAGCCAGACAATTTTACATCCCATGAACACCTGGAGAGTTGAGAGCTATGAGTGTAACTATGTAACATTAAGGAAACTACACTAAGCTGACAAGCATGTCTCCAAGCACCATCCAAAATACAGTCAGTACAACACCACACTACCCCAAAGCAGCTCTGGGGAATTACACATGCATTACCTAATACAGCATGTACTATAGGGATGAAACTGTACTGAAAAACAGATAAAGGTGTGAAAGTGCATAGACACATCCAATTGTACCACAGTCACAGAAACATACTGGTAAGCCTACCAAACACTACAGTATAACTGTGTGGATAGATATATCTTGAATGACAGTCAAACAGTACCCCTACATATACTGTCCCAGGTCACAGTGTAGTCGGACCTGTGTGGTGGTATGGGACATGTCTCAGAATGCCCATACAAACATGTATGCTGATAGACCACTGGTAATGGTAGCAGCATGCACAGTTGGATTCAGAAGGACGCATACCACACACATCTGCCCCCCACCCTACATAGGCCCACTACTAAGTAAACAGTATGCTGCTACAAATTCTTGATAGGCTGTACACAATGACCAGACATACACTGACCTCCTGCTGTACAGAGTACCACAGGATTTCCAGCCTTTGCCTTCATATGTATGACCCCTACATCAGAACATGTGGAGATTCCACAGCATCATGGGGATGATATCAGGAATTACAGCACTAAATAATGATAGACCATACCTATCCACCTCATAGTGCATGACATATAGACAAAGCCTGACACAATAGGGGTACAGTGGTCCAGACACAGGGACATATGTACAATAGTGCTGTTATAAAATGCAAAAGTAATTTGCAATGAGCGGTATAGCAGTGTGGCAATACATCGAGTGTGTCATAGCCGAGGCACAGCTGTACACAATTACCAAGTCTGTATAACAGTCATTGCATGTGCCACAGAGTTTATAGGGCTGAGTGGTTTATACAGGTAAGTGTATAGTAGCAGACATCAGCAGCTCTTGTAAAGTGGACAATGGGAAGTGTATTGGGTGTAACACACCTCAGGTTGTTGAAATCCACACCCCCAGAGGATATTGTGTCGTCCAAACACAGAGAATACCGTTCACACACACACACACACACACACACACACACACACACACACACACATAGGATCACAATTGCCAGTGCTGGTTTTGGAACCCTACCCATCTAGTTAGTTGTACTACAGTGTTAGGCAGTTATTGCAGGTGGCACAGAGCTTATAGTGTGGAGAGTGTTCCACAGTACATGTAAAGTGATTTACATCATGTGCCCTTGTAAGGTATGGCAGTGGGGGGTGTACTGGGTGTGAATGGATTCCTAATACTGTCACTCACGAGTCTACACACTCCCAAACACTGCTATACACACCAATGCACACACACATAAATGTGTCATTACTGTGATTAGCAGCCCTGTCTCTCTAGCTATTCATTCCATACTGTTACATAGCTGTTGCACACAGCAAAGGGCTTATAGGTCTGCAGAGTGTCTACAGATACCTCTAAAGCAGCCCTCATAGAATGGAATGTAGGATGTGTGCTGGGAGTACCATGGCCTAAAATTGTAAACCATGGCTACAGTCCTCACTCAATCACACTCAGGATACTGGTATTGTGCATGGCCTAAAATTGTAAACCATGGCTATAGTCCTCATTCAAACACACTCAGGATACTGGTTTTGTGCACACACATACACACACACATACACACACACACACACACACACACACACACACACACACACACACACACACACACACACACACACACGCACACACACACTTGCCAAGACTGAGATTAGAACCTCTACCTATCTAGTTATTGCTACAAAACTGTTATGCATTTATTGCATGTGCCACATAGCTTGTAGGGTGAAGTGCATGCCATGGTTGCTCTAAGGTGAACAACATCACCTGGCCTTGTATAGTATGGCAATGGGAGATGTACTGGGTGAGAATGGACTCAAAATACTCTAACCTACAGAAATATACACAATGACAAACAGAGATGCAGTCAAACACACATTTGCCAGAATTGAGGTTAGCAGCCGTGCCTATCTTGTCAGTCAGCCCATACTGTTACATAGTTCCTACACACAGCACATCCCTTATTGGGCTGAATAGTGTCATCAGATACCTTTACTGTTGATGGAGATAGTGGGCCTTGTACAGTGGACCTTGGGACATCTACTGGAAGTATCATGGTCTAAAAATGTAAAACCCACCCCCCAATGGATATAGTACTCAAACACACAATACTGTTGTCACACACACAGTCACACATTTGTCAGGATTGTGATTAGATCCCGTACCCATCTAGTTATTGGTACTATAGTGTTATACATTTATCAAGTGTGCCATGGACTTTGTAGGGTGAAGATTGTTCCATGGCTCTTCTAAGGTGAGCAACATCACCAGCCCTTCTAAAGTATGGCAGTGTGCAGTATACTGGGAGAGTGAGGCCTCAAAATGCTGTCTCCTACAAATATACACATGTACAAAAACTTACACACACATACTTACTCACATTTGCCACAACTCAGATTGGAACCCTACCCATGTAATTATTGGTACTATAGTATTATGCAGTTACCGCAAGCACCAGGGAGCCTATAGACTGAAGAGTATCACAAGGTACCTTTAAAGTGTATAACATCACCAGCCCTTGCAAAGTATGACAATGGGGGGTGTATTGGGTGAAATGGGTGTCAAAATACTTTCACCTACAACTTTACATGCTCACAAACGCTTTTATACACAGTCATGCACAAACACACACGTTTGCCAGTACTGAGATTCCTAGGTTCATGTGCTCATAGGTGTGTACCAGGCTAATGACCATGGAGCCATTAAAAGCCTAACCCATGGGCTTACCCTGGCATCATGCCACATGACATTTGTCCACAGTGTGTCTATCAACTATTGCCACTTGAATGATCCCCATGGTGACAGTTAAATTCCCCATCCACTCATCCAGATATCTCTTGAAGATGGCCAGTAAGCTGCTCTGATTGACATGTATATGACATATAGTCTATAACTTGGCCAGTCTCTGGGTTATGGACCTGTCCTCCAGCATGTTCTGTTGATTGTGGTAATGTGGTTGTAGTCACTGTGGCATGTGGTGCAGATGGATTGGAATTTCACTAGATGTGGCATTCCTAACAGGGCTGGGCAGACATGGCTTTGTCAGTCAAGTAGAAATTGCATGTAAGTAGCCAAGATGTGACCAAGAATACTTTGAGGTATTAGACTCTGTCCATATAGTACAGTTATTTAAGGCCTAGGGTTCTATTTGGAAGGTACATTTGCAGCCACCCCAGTTGTTGCAGGTGTCTAGTGAGGTACCTGGTAAATAGGCCATTGTACTTGATGTTTGGGCTAATGATGGGAGAGTAGAGGGAGACATTGGCCTCTTTCTTCCTGGATGCAGCACCCTTAGTTATGAGATGTGCCACATACACAGACTTTCTGTCCACAGTGGCAATGTGGTGGTCATAAGAGAGGTCACTGTCAACCTGTATTCCTAGACCTCTAATAATGACTTCTGTGACAAGTGAACTACCAGTGATGTGGTAATTCATGGAAACCACATTGATCCCAGAAGGGATGGTGAAACATTTCTTGCCATTGAGCCTAAGGGCAGTGTTCGGTTAACAGTCGTAGGTCTCAGTGGGGACTGTATAAAGGATGTCAACATAATTTTGGAATGTAAATATAGCACCCAACTTGCAGTTGTCTGCAAGCATTGTCAGCCAAAGTCCCTTTGTTTTGGGCTGGATGTCAGAGGCATACATGCCATACATAGGTGGAACCAGGACCAGACCCTGTGGTACTCCACTCATGAGTGGTCAGCAGTCTGACATGGAGTCCACTGCCTTCACACTGTAGGTTCCATCCATGAGCCAGTTTGCAACCAACCTAGTGGCATAGGGTTTGATGCCTAGCTGAGTGTATTTGCCTATGATTCCTGAATGGGGAATGGTATCAAATGATTAGAAGCTCCACCCATGTCATTTTTATGCCATACTGTTACATACTTATTTCACATAGCACACAGCTTATAGGGCGGCAGTGTGTCTACAGCTACTTCTCAGTGGTTGACAATAGTGGGCCCTGTACAATGGACATTGGGATGTGTACTGGCTGGACCACACTAAAAGATTGCAAAACCCACCCCAATGGATATGGTTCACAACCACACACACACACACACACACACACACACACACTCACACACACACACACACACACACACACACACAAATTTGCCAGGACTGAGATTCAAACCCCTACCTATCTAGTTATTGCTATACAGTGTTATGCATTTATTGCATGCGCCACAGAGCTTATAGGGTGAAGGGTGTCCAAAGTTACTTCTAAAGTGAGGGACATCAGTAGCCCTTGTAAAGTATGGCAGCTGGAGATGAACTGATTGTGGACAGCCACAAAATACTGTAACCTACAGATATACATGCATATAAACACAAACACTTTCAGACACATTTTCCAAAACTGAGATTAGAACCCCTCCCAAACTAGTCTGTTGCATTATAGTAGTACACAGTTATCACAAATGCCGCATAGCTTATAGGGCTGATGGCTGCCCAAAGGTTTCTGTAAAGGTGACTGACATCAGTAGGATTGCTAAACTAGGGCAATGGGAAGTGTACTGGCTGTGAATGTCCTCAAAATCATTAACCTACATGCACACAGTCACACATAATTTTACTTTTGCCAGGACTGAGATTAGAACCCCTACCTAGCTAGTCTGTTGCACTACCGAAGTATTCAGATATCACAAGAGCCACAGAGTTTATAGGGCTAATGGCTGCCCAAAGATATCTGTAAAGGTGATTGACGTCAGCAGGACTGCTAAAGTAGGGTGATGAGAAGTGTACAGGGTTGTACAGAACTCAAAATGGCACAACCCACACAGGATATCATTCTCACACACAGCAAACACACTTACTTGCCACTATTGAGATTAGAACCCCTAGCTATCTAGTGATTTGTACTAGAGTGTTATGGAGTTATTGCACATGCTACGGAGCTTACTTGGCTGACAACTGACCAAATATGCTGATAAGGGGAATGACATCAGCAGGACTGGTAAAGTAAGGCACTGGGTGGGAAACCTATCAAAATACTTCTTCTTACAAACATACACATTTACTGTATCTGAGATTAGAACCCTGTCTAGATAGTGATTTGTACTATAGTGTTAGGCAATTATCGCATGTGTTGCAAAGCTTACTAGGCTAACAGTATGGCCAAAAGTGCTGATAAGGGGAATGACATCAGCAGAACTGATAAAGTGGGGCACTGGGAAGTGTTATGGGGTGAAGTTTGCACTGAATTTATCTGCCAGGATGTTGGCAATATCAGTAGGTTCAGTATATGTTGTGCTATTTTCCACTAGCTCAGAGCATATCAGCGAGTTGCCACTTAGATTCTTGACATAGCTAACGAAGGCTTTGTGGTTATCTTTCGAATCCTTGGCTATTTTTCTTTCAAAGTTAGCCTTGGATGGTTTTATGAGGGACCTTATATGTATATATGTTATATGTATAACAATATATAAATATATTACCGATAGGCTGAGGTGTGTATATATATATATATATATATATATATATATATATATATATATATATATATGAAAATATACACACACACACATATATATAAATATATATATATATATATATATATATATATATATATATATATATATATATATGTATACACACACACACACACACACATACATGTATGGGAATGCAGATATATGCAAGGGAACATATGAAAAAGAACAAAACAAATATATATATATATATATATATATATATATATATATATATATATATATATATATGTAAATATATATATATATATATAGGTTCATAGGTTCATAGGTTCATACTAGGCTATCTGCCCGAGGGCATTTACAAGCCTAGCCCATCGTTTTGTGGCTTACGCCACCCCTTTAGTATGGGGAACTATACCCATTATTTTGCTGTGCCTCTGTCGAGCAGTGACACTGAGGTAATCCCTGGGGTATATCTGTGATCTCCCATCCATTGGTCAAGATTTCTCTTGAACAAGGCCAGCAGGTGCTCTGCCTCACATGTACCGGGATTTTGTTCCACAGCATAGGAGTCTTTGGGTGATGAATCTATCCCTCCAGCATGTCCTATTAATAGCCGTGTCGAGGTTTAAGTCTCCGCCTTGTGGCTCTGATGGATCTAGATTTTTGAGGTGAAGCATATTCATCAAATCTGGGTTTGACATGGCCTTGTATGTTAGGCAAAGGTCACCTCTGAGCAAGCGTGACTGAATAGAGCTGGAGTTCTTTCAGTCAGGCAGCATAGGATAGATTTTGAGACCCTTTATCCTTTTGGTGAGGAACTTTTGTGGCCTCTCCAGCTGCTGCAAGTGTCGGGTCAGATACATTCGAATGGGGCATTGTACTCAATCATTGGTCTGATGAGTGATGAGTAAAGGGAGACTATAACCTCCCTTGATCTAGATGAGAATCCCTTCATGATAAGGTGGGCAATGTAGAAGGTCTTCCTAACTACTTTAGCTACATGGGTGTCGAATGACAGACTACTATCAACCTGGGTCCCCAGGTCCCTGATAACTTCTTCTGTGCTCAGTGGATTGCCACCTATTTGGTAGATAGGGGTAACCTTGTTTTTCCCGAAGGGTATGACTATGCATTTTTGGCATTTAACTTTAGGCCGTGGCTCTGGCACCAGTTATCCGTTTCTGTGAGACCCTTCTGAAGGATATCTGTGTCAGATGTGTTTTCTACTATGGCCCAGTTTGCAGTCATCTGCAAACTTTGTCAGCCATAACCCTCCTGTGTTTGCTTGTACTGAAAAGTAGATGCCAAACAAGAGTGGGCCCAGGACTGAGCCCTGTGGGACACCACTTGTGACAGGCTTTGAGTCTGACATGGCGCCAGCAACTCTGACCCTGTGGGTTCTGTCACTCAGCCAGTTTGCAACCCATCTTGTGATGTATGGGTTAACATTTAAGCTGATGAGTTTTTCAATGATACCCGAGTGGGGTATTGTATCGAAGGCCTTAGCCAGATCGAGGTAGGCTGTATGGACTGCCTTTCCCTCATCAATGGCTTTGGTGACTGTTTCTAAAAAGTCAACCAAGTTTAAAAGGCATGATCTGCCTTTGACAAAGCCAAACTGGGTTGGATCCAAAGTATGCAAATTCCCTATGTCTTTATTTATGAGGTCCATTATGATCCTCTCCATGGCTTTGCAGATAAGGCTTGTCAAGCTAATGGGCGGTAATTTCCAGGGTCGGTGGAGGCACCTTTGTGAAGTGGGACCACAGTTGCAGTGCGCCACCCCTGGGCGTATCCAGAGGTAAGACTTTGATTAAACAGCTGTCCTAGCTGTGGGTTTAATTCCTCATTGAGTTCGTGGAGCACACAGCCGTGGACACCATCAGGTCCCATGGATGCTGTGTTTTTTGCTTTGGAGAGAGCAGTTCTCACTTGGGCTGGAGATGTTTGGGGGCTGCAATCGTTTGGTATAGATATCTCTCCTTTGGGGAGGGGAGAAGTGTGCACTGAACCTGTCAGCCAGTATGTTGGCAATGTCTGTAGGATCAGTAATCTTCACATCATTTTGAACTAGTTCTGAGCATATCTGGGAGTTTCCTCCTAGGTTACTAACATAGCTAAAGAAGGCCTTATGATTGTCTTTTGAGTCTTTAGCTATTTTTCTCTCGAAATTTGCTTTGGATGATTTTATGAGAGCTCTTAGTTTTTACTTATAGTGATCAAGGGTGTCTTACCTTTAAGGATTTTGCTCTATCTTGTAGTAGCTTCCTCCTTTTGTTGTAGAGTTTGTTTATGGCTGGGGTCCACCAGACTGGACGCTTGCCTTTGGTACAAAGAGTCTTTGTTTTGCTTGGGATTGCCTTACCCATGCAGTCCTGCAGGTGCTGGTAGAAGGCATTTGTAAGTGATTCAGCGGCTTGAGTACTGTTTTCCGCTGGCTCGGGGCCTTAAAGGAGACCACACTAGTCTTTAGAAGTGTGAAGTCGGCTTTTGAGAAGTTCTTTACTGTGGTCTTTTATTTCAGGTGGGGGTGGGATGAGGACCTCCAGCGAGATTAGTTTGTGATCTGATCTCACCAGTGAGGGGTATACTCCGGTGTTGAACATTGTGCTCCCATGTTCGTGATGATGAGATCAAGTGTGTTATCTCCTCTTGTGGGAATGGTGACTAGTTGTTCCATGGCATTTGAGTTTATGAATTCCAGGAACTTTTGGGCTAGGGTGTTTGGGCTTGAGTAGTGTTCCCAGTCTATATTTGGGTAATTGAAGTCACCTAGTATGATGGTGTTTGGTGATACATTTATCCCCTCTAGTGTTTTCAGGAAGGCCATGTGAGGTTCCTGAGTTTGTGAGGGTGGCCTGTAACATGCTACAATTTGCAGAGCAGTCTTGCCTACGGTTAATTGCACCTGGATGGTCTCCGATGCATATATATATATATTCATTTTTCCATAACATGCAGCACAGTCATAACTCAGAACACCTTAATACAAGGGGTTTGGACCAAGCCAGATAAAGTGGGGGGACAAGTGTATGGAAACAGGGACACATCGGAACTAATTGTATATATAAATTGAGGACGTTGCTGCAGTAACACTGTCTGCCCTAACATATGTTGAATGCAATAACAGATGTTTGAGAAATCAATTGCCTGTCATTATGTAGTGAGTCCATTCCACACATCATCCCACTGAATTGTCAGAAATACACACCTGTCATGGGACCAGACTAAATATATGAGCCAGACAACTTTACATCCTATGAACACCTGGAGAGTTGAGAGCTATGAGTGTAACTATGTAACATTAAGGAAACTACACTAAGCTGACAAGCATGTCTCCAAGCACCATCCAAAATACAGTCAGTACAACACCACACTACCCCAAAGCAGCTCTGGGGAATTACACATGCATTACCTAATACAGCATGTACTATAGGGATGAAACTGTACTGAAAAAAAGATAAAGGTGTGAAAGTGCATAGACACACCCAATTGTACCACAGTCACAGCAACATACTGGTAAGCCTACCAAACACTACAGTATAACTGTGTGGATAGATATATCTTGAATGACAGTCAAACAGTACCCCTACATATACTGTCCCAGGTCACAGTGTAGTCGGACCTGTGTGGTGGTATGGGACATGTCTCAGAATGCCCATACAAACATGTATGCTGATAGACCACTGGTAATGGTAGCAGCATGCACAGTTGGATTCAGAAGGACGCATACCACACACATCTCCCCCCCCACCCTACATAGGCCCACTACTAAGTAAACAGTATGCTGCTACAAATTCTTGATAGGCTGTACACAATGACCAGACATACACTGACCTCCTGCTGTACAGAGTACCACAGGATTTCCAGCCTTTGCCTTCATATGTATGACCCCTACATCAGAACATGTGGAGATTCCACAGCATCATGGGGATGATATCAGGAATTACAGCACTAAATAATGATAGACCATACCTATCCACCTCATAGTGCATGACATATAGACAAAGCCTGACACAATAGGGGTACAGTGGTCCAGACACAGGGACATATGTACAATAGTGCTGTTATAAAATGCAAAAGTAATTTGCAATGAGCGGTATAGCAGTGTGGCAACACATCGAGTGTGTCATAGCCGAGGCACAGCTGTACACAATTACCAAGTCTGTATAACAGTCATTGCATGTGCCACAGAGTTTATAGGGCTGAGTGGTTTATACAGGTAAGTGTATAGTAGTAGAAATCAGCACCTCTTGTAAAGTGGATAATGGGAAGTGTATTGGGTGTAACACACCTCAGGTTGTTGAAATCCACACCCCCAGAGGATATTGTGTCGTCCAAACACAGAGAATACCGTTCACACACACACACACACACACACACACACACACACACACACACACACACACACACACACACAGGATCACAATTGCCAGTGCTGGTTTTGGAACCCTACCCATCTAGTTAGTGGTACTACAGTGTTAGGCAGTTATTGCAGGTGGTACAGAGCTTATAGTGTGGAGAGTGTTCCACAGTACATGTAAAGTGATTTACATCATGTGCCCTTGTAAGGTATGGCAGTGGGGGGTGTACTGGGTGTGAATGGATTCCTAATACTGTCACTCACGAGTCTACACACTCCCAAACACTGCTATACACACCAAAGCACACACACATAAATGTGTCATTACTGTGATTAGCAGCCCTGTCTCTCTCTAGCTATTCATTCCATACTGTTACATAGCTGTTGAACACAGCAAAGGGCTTATAGGTCTGCAGAGTGTCTACAGATACCTCTAAAGCAGCCCTCATAGAATGGAATGTAGGATGTGTGCTGGGAGGACCATGGCCTAAAATTGTAAGCCATGGCTTCAGTCCTCACTCAATCTCACTCAGGATACTGGTATTGTGCATGGCCTAAAATGGTAAACCATGGCTATAGTCCTCACTCAAACACACTCAGGATACTGGTTTTGTGCACACACATACACACACACACAAACACACACACACACACACACACACACACACACACACACACACACACACACACACACACACACACACACACTTGCCAAGACTGAGATTAGAACCTCTACCTATCTAGTTATTGCTACAAAACTGTTATGCATTTATTGCATGTGCCACATAGCTTGTAGGGTGAAGTGCATGCCATGGTTGCTCTAAGGTGAACAACATCACCAGGCCTTGTAAAGTATGGCAATGGGAGATGTACTGGGTGAGAATGGACTCAAAATACTCTAACCTACAGAAATATACACAATGACAAACAGAGATGCAGTCAAACACACATTTGCCAGAATTGAGGTTAGCAGCCCTGCCTATCTTGTCAGTCAGCCCATACTGTTACATAGTTCCTACACACAGCACATCCCTTATTGGGCTGAATAGTGTCATCAGATACCTTTACTGTTGATGGAGATAGCGGGCCTTGTACAGTGGACCTTGGGACATCTACTGGAAGTATCATGGTCTAAAAATGTAAAACCCACCCCCCATTGGATATAGTACTCAAACACACAATAATGTTGTCACACACACAGTCACACATTTGTCAGGATTGTGATTAGATCCCCTACCCATCTAGTTATTGGTACTATAGTGTTATACATTTATCAAGTGTGCCATGGACTTTTTAGGGTGAAGATTGTTCCATGGCTCTTCTAAGGTGAGCAACATCACCAGCCCTTCTAAAGTATGGCAGTGTGCAGTATACTGGGAGAGTGAGGCCTCAAAATGCTGTCTCCTACAAATATACACATGTACAAAAACTTACACACACATACATACTCACATTTGCCACAACTCAGATTGGAACCCTACCCATGTAATTATTGGTACTATAGTATTATGCAGTTACCGCAAGCACCAGGGAGCCTATAGACTGAAGAGTATCACAAGGTACCTTTAAAGTGTATAACATCACCATCCCTTGCAAAGTATGACAATGGGGGGTGTATTGGGAGAAATGGGTGTCAAAATACTTTCACCTACAACTTTACATGCTCACAAACGCTTTTATACACAGTCATGCACAAACACACACGTTTGCCAGTACTGAGATTCCTAGGTTCATGTGTTCATAGGTGTGTACCAGGCTAATGACCATGGAGCCATTAAAAGCCTAGCCCATGGGCTTACCCTGGCATCATGCCACATGACATTTGTCCACAGTGTGTCTATCAACTATTGCCACTTGAATGATCCCCATGGTGACAGTTAAATTCCCCATCCACTCATCCAGATTTCTCTTGAAGATGGCCAGTGAGCTGCTCTGATTGACATGTATATGACATATAGTCTATAACTTGGCCAGTCTCTGGGTTATGGACCTGTCCTCCAGCATGTTCTGTTGATTGTGGTAATGTGGTTGTAGTCACTGTGGCATGTGGTGCAGATGGATTGGAATTTCACTAGATGTGGCATTCCTAACAGGGCTGGGCAGACATGGCTTTGTCAGTCAAGTAGAAATTGCATGTAAGTAGCCAAGATGTGACCAAGAATACTTTGAGGTATTAGACTCTGTCCATATAGTACAGTTATTTAAGGCCTAGGGTTCTGTTTGTGAGGTACATTTGCAGCCTCCCCAGTTGTTGCAGGTGTCTAGTGAGGTACCTGGTAAATAGGCCATTGTACTTGATGTTTGGGCTAATGATGGGAGAGTAGAGGGAGACATTGGCCTCTTCCTTCCTGGATGCAGCACCCTTAGTTATGAGATGTGCCACATACACAGACTTTCTGTCCACAGTGGCAATGTGGTGGTCATAAGAGAGGTCACTGTCAACCTGTATTCCTAGACCTCTAATAATGACTTCTGTGACAAGTGAACTACCAGCGATGTGGTAATTCATGGAAACCACATTGATCCCAGAAGGGATGGTGAAACATTTCTTGCCATTGAGCCTAAGGGCAGTGTTCGGATAACAGTCGTAGGTCTCAGTGGGGACTGTATAAAGGATGTCAACATAATTTGGGGATGTAAACATAGCACCCACCTTGCAGTTGTCTGCAAGCATTGTCAGCCAAAGTCCCTTTGTTTTGGGCTGGATGTCAGAGGCATACATACCATACATAGGAGGAACCAGGACCAGACCCTGTGGTACTCCACTCATGAGTGGTCAGCCGTCTGACATGGAGTCCACTGCCTTCGCACTGTAGGTTCCATCCATGAGCCAGTTTGCAACCAACCTAGTGGCATAGGGTTTGATGCCTAGCTGAGTGTATTTGCCTATGATTCCTGAATGGGGAATGGTATCAAATGATTAGAAGCTCCACCCATGTTATTTTTGATGCCATACTGTTACATAGTTATTTCACATAGCACACAGCTTATAGGGCGGCAGAGTGTCTACAGCTACTTCTCAGTGGTTGACAATAGTGGGCCCTGTACAATGGACATCGGGATGTGTACTGGCTGGACCACACTAAAAGATTGCAAAACCCACCCCAATGGATATGGTTCACAACCACACACACACACACACACACACACACACACACACACACACACACACACACACACACACACACACACACACACACAAATTTGCCAGGACTGAGATTCAAACCCCTACCTATCTAGTTATTGCTATACAGTGTTATGCATTTATTGCATGCGCCACAGAGCTTATAGGGTGAAGGGTGTCCAAAGTTACTTCTAAAGTGAGGGACATCAGTAGCCCTTGTAAAGTATGGCAACTGGAGATGAACTGATTGTGGACAGCCACAAAATACTGTAACCTACAGATATACATGCATACAAACACAAACACACTCAGACACATTTTCCAAAACTGAGATTAGAACCCCTCCCAAACTAGTCTGTTGCATTATAGTAGTACACAGTTATCACAAATGCCACATAGCTTATAGGGCTGATGGCTGCCCAAAGGTTTCTGTAAAGGTGACTGACATCAGCAGGATTGCTAAACTAGGGCAATGGGAAGTGTACTGGCTGTGAATGTCCTCAAAATCATTAACCTACAAGCACACAGTCACACATAATTTTACATTTGCCAGGACTGAGATTAGAACCCCTACCTAGCTAGTCTGTTGCACTACAGTAGTATGCAGATATCACAAGAGCCACAGAGTTTATAGGGCTAATGGCTGCCCAAAGATATCTGTAAAGGTGATTGACGTCAGCAGGACTGCTAAAGTAGGGTGATGAGAAGTGTACAGGGTTGTACAGAACTCAAAATGGCACAACCCACACAGGATATCATTCTCACACACAGCAAACACACTTACTTGCCACTATTGAGATTAGAACCCCTGGCTATCTAGTGATTTGTACTAGAGTGTTATGGAGTTATCGCACATGCTACGGAGCTTACTTGGCTGACAACTGACCAAATATGCTGATAAGGGGAATGACATCAGCAGGACTGGTAAAGTAAGGCACTGGGTGGGAAACCTATCAAAATACTTCTTCTTACAAACATACACATTTACTGTATCTGAGATTAGAACCCTGTCTAGATAGTGATTTGTACTATAGTGTTAGGCAATTATCGCATGTGTTGCAAAGCTTACTAGGCTAACAGTATGGCCAAAAGTGCTGATAAGGGGAATGACATCAGCAGGACTGATAAAGTGGGGCACTGGGAAGTGTTATGGGTGGGAATGGCCTAAAACTGTTTCACTTACAAACAAACACACACACACACAGTTGCCAGCATTAAGATAAAACCCCTATCTATCTAGTTATTTGTACTCTAGCGTTACACAGTTATCTCACATGCTACAGAGCTTATAGTAGTGACTGGTGTCCAATGGTACTTCTAAGGTGAATGACAGCAGCAGATATTTGTGAAGTAGGGCAATGTGAAGTGTACTGAGTAGGAACAGTCTCCTAATACGTAGACCTATGGACGCACACACACACACACACACACACACACACACACACACACACACACACACACACACACACACACACACACACACACACACACACACACACACACACACAGACAGACACACACACACACACACACACACACACACATGTGCACACACACAAACGTGCACACACCCACACACACACACACACACACACACACACACACACACACACACACACACACAAACACACACACACACACCCGCACAGGTGATGTGATATTATAAACGCAACCTCAGTACTGTTACACAGTGAGGCTCACCTTTCATGCTGGCATGTGCAACTGTTTACAACTAATATGCCACTGTCCACAGCAGGACATCACTGCATGCCATTCAGAGTATCTATGTGTGTGACTCACTCTGTCTGTGTCCCCCTATGTGTCTGTCTCTACCACTGTCTGTCTCTCACTTCCCCACATCTATGTGTGTGTATGCCTGACATATTATATCTGTTACCCATAAATATGTGTGTGTATCTCATGCAACAGATGCAGATATATGACATATGGGCCTGCTACAGCTAGTTGAGGGTAATCCTGTTTGATGTGTGTGTGTGGTGGGACAGTTGAGGTGTACCTAGCTGTCTGCACAGACATATATATATATATATATATATATATATATATATATATATATATATATATATATATATATATATATATATATATATATATACATACATATACACAATACAGTCATATATTCTGATGTGGGTTCCAACATGTCCTGTGATTCTCTAAGTGTAGGAGCATTCCATGTGTGACTTACTATAGTTAGAGTGGGACTCCATTCCAGAGATAAGTGTACTCCAGTCCAGGGTTTTGTGTGCTACAGCCATACCTTTCAGGAGTACACAGGACTTTCCTTACAGTACTGGGTTTGTTTAGCAGACATTTTCTGACATATGTGTAGTCTGACACTGCTATGTATTGTGTCATTACCTAGTGCCAGACATCTTCAGATCATCACAGTGCTTTACCAGAGGAATACTAGTTGTATGATGCATAGACCAATATTATGAGGGAGCTATGTACATTCTTGCCCAATAAGGCCATTTGTGAGGTGTGGCTACATCCAGTTGAGTAATGACATGCTATGTAAACAGTCCAGCAACCTGGAGATGTACTGGCTAGGGATCCCCTGCTTGTGTGGTATCTTTCTAACCTGAGATGTCATATCCTTGTGTGGGCATATCTCTCATCTGTACATTTTTTGGCAGGTTGTCCAGATGTTTGGCTAGAGGTTTCATCCTGTCTACGTAAACTTGTGTTTTTATGGCAAGTTAGTTACATATAATTGAAGAGTGATGTTACAAAATAATGCTAGACATTACAGTTTCAGAATACATAACCTTCAGACAATTCTCGCTACTACAAATCACTCACCCTAACAACTTTCTCAGTATGTAAGGCCAATATTTACAACACATGCCTATCATTGTGCCTTTGTTCCACTTTTATTTCTGCCCTTGTCCAGACATCTTGCTGTCAGAGGTTGGGATTTATGGGGATGGGTACATAGTGTAGTCTACTTTGCAGGCATGTCCATTATATATAAAAGCAAACATAAGAAAAAGGATTATTGAGAATAACCACTGGCAACAGTACCAAAAAGCATTTATATTCACAAAAGCCTTGGCACCTCAGCTACACATCCTTCAATATGTCCCTTATATGTGTAGTGTATTCCACATAGCACTGTCACTTCAAGGTATGTCAGTGGCAGAGCAGTGGGTGTCACTGACATGCATAACAGTTGGCACTGCAGTTATTTGCACATGGCCCTGTCAAAGACAGCACTGTACCTAGGGCACTATGAGATGACTGCCAGGAGAATGTGCTGGCCAGATCCTGACAGTATTAACCACACATACACATCGCTCATTGACCCCTGCATATTGTGGACAGGCAATATGATTTTATGTGAATTGGTACAGCCCTGCTGGAGGGAGGAGGCACACCTGTCAACTGTACACATTTGCACAGACTGTGCTGATATTTGATTTACATTTTGGTTCCATTTACCATACTATTGTGCCCTGTCTTGGAGATTAGAAGCATATCACTAAAGAGCACAGGTCAGATTGTAATGGCATACATTTGAGTTTCAGACTTCTTAGCCTTCATAGCCTTACTGCAACTATGGGCCCTGCTCTACTATTAGTGTGTGAGTATATAGGGGGTGTAATTCAACATTGCCACCATTTGTGTGCCTTTACAGCTGACTTGCTGTGTGGGTGTGAGGGGTGGATATGGGACCCCCCACCCTGGTACACATGCCTGTGACCTATGACCCCCAGTTAGTTGTCCCCACACATATACTGCAGTGGAATTTGCCACCTTGGGTACTACTGCACAGTGTGTGGAGGCCAGATTTGGCCAGACATTTCCTGGTGTCCCATATAGCTATCAATTGTATGCTGCTATCCCAGTAGGCCAACCCATTCCCTTGCATGCATGCAGCATTACCATAGATATGCTAGCAAAACATACTAATCCATTAATTTATTGTTAAGAAGACTGACTTACCTTGTGCTTGCGGCAGTTGTGAGGATGGTGGTTGAGGGCCGCCTATGTTGGATGCACACAGTACACTGCCTATACATGGTAAGTTACAGGTAATGTGACGTGTGTGTCATCCATTTTACTGTGTGTGCAAGTCAGAGAGAGGTGTCAGTCTCTCGGGTCCCTACAGTGTCAGTGTGTGTGCTATGCATTGCCTCTTTGCCATGGCCTGAGCATACTGGGCATGCCTCTGTCTGCCTACAGCAGCAGGCTTAGGGGTCTCCTCCTCTGAGTCCCTCTGTGCCTGTGGGGGCATTGGCAATGATGGTGGACTGTATGGCCCTTCCCCGTGCTGCTCCTGCTGCAGCTGTTTCCGCAGGATCATATTGTTTAGCATGGCACATACTATGAACTTATGTGCACATGTGGCTGGAGAGTACTGCAAGGCTCCACCAGATATGTCAAGGCAGTGGAACCATGACTTGAGCATCCCAAACACATGCTCTATAATGATCCTGGTTTGTGCATGTGCCTCATTATGGCGTCCTTGTGTGGGTGTGGGTGTTTTTCTGATGGCTGTCATTATCCACGGCTCCAATGCATAGCCAGAATCCCCCACTAGATGGCCATATGGGATGCCCCTACTGGCAAATGGCTGGTACAGCTGTGCCGAATGCCAGATGTGGGAGTCGTGATAGCTTCCAGGGCTGCCAGCACACACATTTATGATAATACCCTGGGCATTGCACACAACCTGGCAGATGATGAAGGGGAATCCCATGTGGTTTATGTATACCCTACCCTGTTCACCGGGTGGTGCTTTAATGTGGATGTGAGTGTAGTCAGTGGCACCCAGTACCTCCAGGTATTCTGCTACATGGTGGAAGAGATGCATATTGCTAGTCCTCTCCTCACGGGTGTTGGGAAGTAAATGTGCTCAAAGGCATGTGGTAGCATGGCATCCAGGAACTGGTGGAGTACCCTGGATGCAGATGCCTGTGAGACTCCCATGATGTCCCCAGTAGGTCTTTGGAAAGTACCTGTAGCTAGAATTCTTAAGGCTACACATACCTTGGTATTCACTGGGATGGGTTCCACTCTGTTGGTTCTAGGTCTGAGTTGAGGGCAGCATAGCTTGGTGATTTGCTGAAGTATGTCTCTGTCTACCCTGTAACGCTCTACTATCTCCAGATCATGTAGCCCCTAGTAAGTTACCCTGGATTTGAACACTATTCTCCTCCTCCTTGGTCTGTGGTGGTTGTCAGCATTATCCTCTTCTCTACCTTCAGCCTCTAGCACATATTGATGGATCAAAGCAATGGCAGCCCCTAACATTTTTCCAGTTAAAATTCCCCTACATGTGTAAAGCAATGGTGCAGAGTTTGTGGGAAAAAACAGACTGTAAGGTGTTTCCATAGTTTATACTGTTGTTCTGCAGATGCTGCCTGTATTATTGGCTGACTATAATGCATTCCACCTGCTAGCTATAATTTGTTCTTGATTTATTTTATTCTGCTATTGTCCTTTTTTCCCTTCCCATTTTCTCCCCTTTTAAGCATGAGGTGCACTGCACAAGCCCGGTGCCCAAATGTAAACATTCCTGCTATTTCAAGTTTTTTTTGTTTGTTTTAGACTGGGTGAGTGCCATGCAAAACCATTTAGCTAATGTAATACGAAGAAATGGCCCTCCCTGGACGCGAGCATGCTCTTCATTTCATGGAATAATTCAATACAGTCTCAGACACACACCCTTGCTTAGCTATGCTTAGCTAAGCTTATCTCTGCACTGTAGGGCTCCAATGTGCTGACTCACCCCTTTTTCATGTCTGTTGCTCCTCCTAGTTACACGATCACGGTTCACGGTTAGGTGCAGTTTGGCACCTAAAATGTTTTTGTGATTCAGTAAATTTCCCCTCATTTGTAACCCCTACTGACTTAGTCCATAGTTAGTGTACTAACACAGAGCCTTTCCCCTTGACAACCACTGTTCCCTGGTATGGTTTTGATTCTGCATGCCATAGACTATAATGGCAAAATGCAGATTTCCGTTAAAATTGAGTTTTCACAATTTTTTTAAATTTTCAGCATGATCCCGTTTGCACACTGCTGCCCTATGCTTAAACGGCCGAGATTGGCCAAGAAAAAACCTTTGATTTTTATAAAAGTTAAGCAGTTTTCCATGCCAATGGTTATATATTTGGCCATTGGCATGCCTAAAGAGTATAATACATGCTTTTTTGGAGCTGTTATGCCTCCGTTTTATTTGCAGACATGTATTCAGTTTGTAACCGAATACATTTCTGCAACTAACTGTTCTTGCACAGATACCTGCCTGCTTGCTGAATCACTAATTCACCTCCTTTGCATGAGTTTCACCAGCAAATGAGGTAATTAGCATTCTGCACTGGTTTCCATTCAAGAACAGTGCAGGTAGACTTGTGCACGTCAAAACACTAGTTTACTGGATCGCTCGGTGGCCATGCAAAAAATAGTTTATTGAATCCTGGGGTGTGTCATGAGAAATGTTAAGATATTAGTTTAGAGTGAATTTTGTTGTGTGTCTAGTTGAGCAACCTGTGAAAGTTTTGAGGTAATAGGTGAGAGTAGCTTGCATGTATCACATTGCTTTTGCTTTATAAAATGTGTTCCCAATCATTTATGATTAAACTAATTAGATTAGGGAAGTAAATATTGTGGGAAGAAATATCCAGGGAATTGTTATGGCTAGGCTTGTATAGGCCCTGGGGCTGATATCCTAGTAACAACCTATGAACATATAAAGAGGTACATAATCCCATGAGACTTATCTACACAGTATAAAGGTAGAAAACATGTGAAGAGTATCCTGCATATTATATTTATGGAAATTGGAAAAAAACAGTGACAAAGATCTTTGGGAAAACTTCAAATTTGGTGATAATATCTCAACAATATAAATGCTAAATCTTCAAACCACAAGGCTACTGTGAAACTACTGTATAACCTTTTATTTGTTTTATTTTATTTTACTTTATTTTATTTATTAATTTAGCATTTGTTTACCAGGAGGGTCCAACTGGGAGGACAAGCATACCCCTTTTCAGTGGAGGCCCAGGGAGAAAAGCTCCAAAACATAAGGGTACAATTAATTTATAAACAAACTTTACAACTCTTAATACATTTATCTCTTAATACATTGATTATTATTCTTTGTATTCATTTTATTTAAAGCATGTACGTTTAGATTTTCCAGCATAAGGGTAGTGATTATTGAGAAAAAAAACACTACTTGTTTCTTCATTACTTGCGTTGGTACTTTTGACTGCTGAACATTAAAGTGCTATGTATAAACAATTTATAGGTGTGCTGTAGGAAGAGATAGAAAAAGATGTCCTAGTATGTTCAATGATCAGATAGATGGTTATCTGATATGTGTTAGGGAAAGTCAAATAAAAGAGTTGTAGTGAAAAGAAGAAAGATGTGTAGGGAAAAACAAAGGGTGGCTATAGAGAAACTATTTGTAAGAAGGTTATTGGTGACAGGAGCAAAGCCATGTTCAGGATAGATGGTCTTTAAGCAAAGATTTGAAAGTTAACAGGTTGGATGCATGCTTTAGATGAGGAGGGACTGCATGCCATTTTAGCATATAAAATAAGGCTGAAATTCAATGAGTGCTCCTTTGTGAGAAAACCAAATCAAATAATCATGTTACATTGACAAACACTTCTCTGTTTAGGAGCCTGGAGTCTATGGAATGTTTTAGAAAATTGGAGTGGAGGTAGTGATTTATCCATCTTCAAAATCCATGCTGTCTTTCTGAAAGAACATATTCCTCCAGATACTTCAAGTTGTAAGAAATATTTCTCTGGTGAATGTGGTTGTGGTAGTGGGTACAGTTAGCCTGAATTTAGCAATGATGAATGCTGTTCATTTAGCTGCCAGACAGTTTTTCTATATATGTGTGTGTGTGTGTGTGTGTGTGTGTGTGTGTGTGTGTGTGTGTGTGTGTGTGTGTGTGTGTGTGTGTGTGTGTGTGTGTGTGTGTGTGTGTGTGTGCATCTGCATGGTTGCAGTTTTTGCTGAAGAAATGATAAAATATATTGCTTAATGGACTGCTTACCATTTGAGCTGCTCTTGCTGGCTCACCCATTATGGGGGGATCGTTGCAGTTCTGGCTCATCAGTTGGATGACAGCTAGCCAGAATTAGGGGTGTTCACTTCTACAGTCTAAGACTAAAGAGCACACACCACTCTGCCTAATATAGTACCTGGTGGGGATAAACAAGTAAGTGGAGGCATGCATGCTTCACACAGTGTGCTGTGATAGAGGAGTTCAAATAAGGTTCCATATCAGTAAAGAGCTGTACTCCCCACTATCTCAATGTCACATCTAATTGAAGTTCCAGGTGGTGACACTGTCTGGTCCTATGAAGAGGGAACAAATGGGTCATAGGTCTCTTATATATCTAACAAGGGCCTCAGTGCCAGGTGACCCCTCCAAATGCAAAGAAAAAATGGATTGTAGGACTCTTTCCCTACTCAGTGAGATTACTGGAGTTACTAGAATTGGTCTCTTAGGAAGAGGAACAAATAGGTCAATTTGGTGCAGATAAAATAACCTTTGTACTGATTAAGTGGGCAAAAATGTTCCTGCTGGACAGGCCACTGTGGACACCTCACTTTGAGTACCAAGTTCCGGTACAAAAGCTGAATCCCCATAAGTTATCTTTGTTCATTTTATGTAGGAGACTATATATGTAGCTTATAAGAAAAAAAATGATGCAACCTGATGGAAATGGCAATATATCTCAAGTTGGAAAACAGATACTGTATTCATTTTATTTTGATAGTTATATAGCAAACTGCAGTGACCATCCATGGTCAACTGGATAAATGAGGTTTGGAACAAATCAATTTGTCTGGGGGGTATTTTAGGAGGAAAGGGGGAAGGGGGAAGTTTTGGTATGATTCAGTCAGGTAACAGGGGCTACGCTTTTGGACAATAAGGGGTTAAGTGGTTTGAGAGTTTTAAGGGAAGTGAGGTAGGTTAAGGAGGGACTTAGCTTATCTGATATATTTAGGAACACAGGAAGTGGTGTCACATTCAGGTGTGAGTTGGTGAATATGAAGCTAACACACGTCCAGTTGACCTTGTAGGTACTTCAGTTACAGGTAGGCCTTGGAGGGTGTGTGCTGCAAAGGAGGTCTTAAGGATGGACTATGTGTGTGCTGTTTTTTTTTTGTTGCAGCTGGGGGCTCTTAAAAGTTTGTGGGGGTGTGGAGAATAGAAAAGAGAGCAATGAGGAATGTGGGATAGCTGTGTGAATGGAGGGTTGAAGAGCTTGTGAGAGCCGTATGATTTTGAATGAGGATAGCATGGTTGAGGATGGTTGGAGTGAATGGTTCAAGCGAGGAGAAGAGATATGCTGGTTAAGCTGGCTTACCTCAGTTTGAGGAGGTTGTGGTATTTTTTTTTCATTCCCTGGTGGCCTCGTAGTGCATAGCTGGTCTGGTGAGAGGATCGGTTTGTTGATTGTCAGTAGTGGGGAATCCTTGTTTGGTCAGTGGTTGTTGTAGTGCTGTTCCTGCTTGCTTCCCTGAAATTCCCTGGTGGACTTGTGGCTTTTGTTTTCCTGATGGGGGTGGATCAGCTCCAGACATCATGGGGGTTTACAAGTTATGGCTGCTGTGGCAATCTGGGTGCCCTCGGTAAGTCTGTTGTGGTTGCTGGTCTGGTGGTTCATTTTTCTGGCCTAAGAAACAGCTAATCATGCATCTGGGTTCACGCATATGCAGTGAGGCCAGTAGCTGTTAAGGTACTGAGCTCTGGGGGAGAACAGCTCAGACAGAACTGCATATTGGGTAGGGTCCCTGACTGAATGAAGCTATTCCAGGCTTTGGGACCAGTTTAAAAATAAAAACCTAAATAAAGATAATATATATGTAGCATAAAAAAAGAGAGAGAATATTCAGTCCGCTTGTCCTTGCTGATACATGGGGCAGAAAAGGGATGGTTGGGTCCCCTATTGGATAATAATAAAAATATATATATATATATATATATATATATATATATATATATATATATATATATATATATATATATATATGTAGAGCCAAAAGAAAAGCAAGTTGGTTGTAAACCAGCACTTAATAGAGCAAACAAATCCAAAAAGAAGCACTGGAACACTCAAAATCTTTTATTTAAAACTCACGAGTTTTAAATAAAAGATTGTGAGTGTTCCAGTGCTTTTTTCTTTTTGGATATATATATATATATATATATATATATATATATATATATATAGATAGATAGATAGATAAAGTGTGAGGGAGTCCTTGAGGAATTCAGCGGGGGTGGGGGGGGGCAGGAAGGGTCCATGCTGAGTGAAATTATGGCTCAGATGCCTTAGTGGTATATGCTTTGACTGTAGTCTACAGGGTCTTGGGTTCAAGACCTGCCAGAGCCCTTTAGTTACATATATTTAATATATAAATATATATATATATATATATATATATATATATATATATATATATATATATATATATAAACACCCAGTGCTTTGGACTCAGTCGGCTGCATCCTAAAACTGTGGTACTAGGCCCCTTGACCTGCCCCCGTAGTGAAAGGCTTGCAGCGTGAAAAGGACAGTCCCAGTGGCAATTTACCTGAACTATCTCCTGCCCTGTCCCACGGACCTGGAAAACCTGATAAGGCACTAGGCCCCTTGACCTGCCCTCGTATTGAAAGGCTTGCAGCATGAAAAAGACAGCCCCAGTGGCAATCTACCTGAACTATCTCCTGCCCTGTCCCCACGGACCTGGAAAAACTGATAAGGTACTAGGCTCCTTGTCCTGCCCTCGTATTGAAAGGCTTGCAGTGTGAAAAGGACAGCCCCAGTGCCAATCTACCTGAGCTATCTCCTGCCCTGTCCTACGGACCTAGAAAACCTGATAAGGTTCTCACAATACAATTTATAGTCTTAGGCTGGTACTAGGCTAACTGCCTTTGCAGGCCATTTTAAGCCTTGCCACTTACCCCAAATGAGAATCAAACCCTGCACCTTCTGTTTGTAAGGCAAACACCTTAACCATTATGCCATCCTCCCACTGCTCATCGAACTGGGTCTATAGCACTTCATGACACATCTGCAAATTAGACTCTAATTCTACCTCTGCTCCTCCTAAACTCAGTAAGCTAGTTAAAAAGCAGCAAAAAATTTCAACGTTTTTAACTAAGTGGTCAAAAGTGAATGGCATACTAACATCCTAATTAACCCTAACATAATGCTTGCCTTCAGAAAATTGAAATAAAGAATTTATGGTAAAAAGAAAATTGAAATAAGGAATCTATGATAAAAAGGATATTGGAAAAGGAAATCTGGAAAAAGTGTAACATATATAGAGTTATACTGTACTTACCAAAGGAATACTAAATCATAGGAACCTCGTGGTCGGGATTAGCCCTGCTCTGCTTGCCCTCTCTGTGCTCGAGCTCGCTCCACACCCCACCCTGCCCTCTAATACCACCCGACCCTACTATGCTAGATTTAAACCCAATAAACCACACCCCTCCCATCCTCAACCTTTCCCAAACAGCCTCAACTTCTAATCCCCTCCCCTTCCTTTTGCTCATCCTCTGGATTCCCAACCCATACTCCATAGCCAAGTCCAACACTATTCAGAATGAGACCCACTATGTTCCTCTCAGCAACATTGCTAGTACTTTATCTCCACACTATCTATGAAAATCAACCTTACCTTGGCTTTCACCCCCCCCCATGAAACCAAACTAACATGGCTCCTACCTCAAATAAAGCAGATCAACCCTTAGCTTACTTCAAACCTGTCCTTTCCACATGTAACAACCACCAACTAACTAGACCATGGCCCATCTCTCCCAAAACCAAATACTATAATAAAATAATTAGTAAAGCCCTGAAAATAATAATAACTGTCCAACTCTGTCTGATAAGGGATGGTGACATTCACCCTAATCCAGGACCCACCATTCCCACAAGCCCTCCACCCAACACTGTCAACAATTTCTGTCCAAATGTTAGGTCTGCAAACTCTCTCCTGACTTGTCACCTAAACATCAGGAGTATTAACAATAAGGCCCACAACCTTCATGCCCTCTTGGCAGTCTACTCACCTTATGCACTTTGTCTTTCAGAAACCTGGTTGAAACCAGGAACTAAAGACACTGAAGTTACTCCACCAGGGTATAATATACTCCGCCTAGACCGTGTAACTAGGAAAGGTGGAGGCATAGCAATTCTGTTTAAAAACACAGTAGATATCATCCTTGCCCCAAAACAGCCCCCCCAATTCAGTAATGTAGAAGCGCTCCTCTGCAAACTACAGCTTAACAAAATCAAATCCCTGTACATCGCCTGCATATACATCCCTCCAGGCGACAACACTAATACCTTAGAAGACTTCCTACAATGGCTTTCATACAATTATCTCCATGAAACCGTGGTGTTAGGGGTCGTTAACATTGATTGGAACAATTGTTCCTCTGAATCCCCTGCCACCCATGTAAATCTTTATGGCTATACCCAACTCATATCCTCACCCACCAGGATAAATAAAACCAACTACAAAGGTAGTATCCTGGACTGAATACTTGCCAACAACCACCTAGACCTGTATAACGTAGGTACCCTCCCAGATGACCTAAGTGACCATCTACTCACTTACATCATTAAACATGAAGTTAATAACCACCACCAAATTCTCTATAAAACTATCAGATCCCACAAGAACTTTAACCTCGTTGCCTTTCAGAATGAACTCAAAGCATGCAATTGGGCCATCCTAAAAAAATCTTCCACTGGATGATGCTGTAGCCTATTTTAATTCCAAATTCCTCACCATCCTAGACTCCCACGCTCCTATCCACACCCTCACAGCCAAAGCCAAGGCAGCCCTCTGGCTCACGAAGATAACCAGAACAAAACTTTTGGCTAGAAACAAAGCATGGGATAAATGGCTTATCTCTAAAGACCCACTTGACCATATTAAATTTAAACAGTTAAGGAATGACACCAAGAAAGCTACACTATTAAACAAAAAAAAAACTACTACCAACACATTCAGAATAAACATCAGAACAAACATCAAAAATTTTGGGCAGGCATTAACAAACTACTCCACCCTGGCCAAACCACCACTCCCACCCCATCGGTTTCTAACCTAAAAACTCCAGAGGAAACTGCTAATATCTTTAACAACTTCTTTACCAAGACTGTCAAGTCACTAGCTAGCCAGCTACCCCCCATCAACCCTTTTCAGAATTCCACCCCAACCACCACCCAACTACATTTTAACTTCCAGCCTGTATCTGCATCTACCATCAAATCCCTACTTACCAAGCTAAAGCCCACTACCCTAGCAGCTGATCTCCTCCCACCAGAATACCTACAGAAAAGTGCAGAGGCTACTCTATACCCCATTTCGATTATCATAAACAGCACCTTGTCTGAAACTTATTGCCCCTCTCTCTGGAAGGTCTCCCATGTCATACCCCTTCATAAGGTAGGTAACTCAGTAGACCTCTCTACCTACAGGCCAATAGCCATACTATCACCACTGACCAAAATAATGGAAAAATGCGTCCATAACCAATTAACCTACTACCTCACCCAAAATAAACTCCTGGCCAACTCTCAGCATGGCTTTAGGCCTCATCATAGCACCACTTCAGCCCTCCTATCCTTCTCTAACTCTATTAACATTAATCGAAACAATAACAAACTAACCTCAGGTCTCTTCCTAGATCTCTCTAAGGCCTTTGACATTGTCTCTGCCTACTTATCCATACCCTGAAGCACCTGTCACTTAACTGCGGCCCTATTAAATGGTTCCAATCCTATCTGACTGAGAGACAACAAGCAGTATTATGGAAAAATACCCTATCAACCTGCCTACCTATTACTCTAGGAGTCCCCCAAGGGTCCATATTAGGACCCCTACTCTTCTCAGTCTTCATCAATGACCTACCCACTATCACCCTCAAGGCCACCTGCATTCAATATGCAGATGACTCTACACTAATCTGCACATCGTCCTTCTTAACTGAGCTCAAGATCCTAACCCAGAATACTTTCAATGAGGTAGAAAAATGGTGTGCTGACTGTCAGCTTCTCTTAAACCCCAATAAAACCAAGCTCCTAATCTTTTCCCCCACTAGTAAAACCTCTTCGCCATTTTTTACTTTAACTTCCAACAATGGCACTACTATCTCCCCAGATACTCACACAAAACTCCTGGGGATCACAGTTGACAATACCCTAAAATATGACACCCATGTCAATCAAAAAATTAAATCTGTCAACAAAAAACTGGGCTCCCTCTATAGGATCAAATCTTTCCTCACCCCATTAGCAAGAACTACTATTGCCCGATCCCATTTACTATCCATCCTACTCTACGCCTCCCCTCTTTACACTAACTTGAATAAAGCCTCTCTCACCAAACTTGCTAGCTGTTATAACCAAGTTGCCAGATTCGCCACAGGTACACCCTCTAGGACCCACCATTGTATCAGCCTAAGTCAACTAGGATGGCTTGAATGGCCTAGTCTTGTCCAATATAACCAACTCATTATAGCCCACAAGGTTTTATACCAACCTGAATGCACACCTTCATTAAATGAGATCATTAAACCATATAGCAACCTGAGGTCCCTGTGCTCTGCTGAGAAACTGCTGGTGCAAACGACTGAGCAATAATATGGCAGGAGGCTCACTATTTGCCAACTCAGTAGGTAAAACCTAGAACTCACTGCCTGCCATATTCACTCTCCAACCCTTCCTAACCCTGTTCAAAAAAAGCTTCAAACTCCACCTGCAATCGCAATAGCACTGTCCCTGCTTAAACCCTGACTAACTACTACTTGCAGTTTGTGGAAACCCTGTCTAATCATATGCTGATAGAGTCCGTACTTTTAAGGGACCTAGTCCTAATATGTTGTTGTCTTTCGGCTTTTCCCAGTTAGGGGTTGCCACAGCAGAACTCTGGTCTGCTAATGATTGGCAGTAGATTTTGACAAACGCTGAGGTGCCAGCTCGATGTTCAACTTTCAACTAAGGCACACCCATTTACGCATGTCTTTCGAATGCCCACCCAATCGTGTGGAGGACAAGCAGACTCCACACAGAAGGATCTCCCTGCACTCCAGCCGAGAATCAAACGGGAGAACCTCTTGCTGTGAGGCAACAACACTACCGCTGCACCACCGCAGATTATGCACAACCGCGGATTATATGACTGTCTTAAATATTGTAACTTTAGCAAAGTCAAACTTGTTGTCTGTACGATTGCACCTTACTGATGAATGTATTTTATATATATGTACATTTGTGCCTTACTGATTAATGTATTTTGCATGTATTTCCAAATGCCTCTATTGTCCTTTTGTAATTGTACTTTTAAAACTGGAGCTTTTTTCCTCGGGCCTCCGCTTTAAATGGACATATATCTAGTCGGACTTTCCCAGTAAACAAATATAAAATTATATATATATATATATATATATATATATATATATATATATATATATATATATATTAAAAACAATTGTTATTAAGTGAGAATGGTAGAATGGTTCAACCTGCAACTTGTTGGTTTGCTGGTCAGTTGACTGTAATGCACAAGGTTTGATATTCAGGGAGCATGTGATTATGGCCCTAAGCCATAATGTAGGGTAAGGCTGACACTTTTGGTGTTACTGAGTGGTTAGGAAGAAGAGAATGGTGTACATGGTTGTTGATGTTGGTTATTAATGTGTTTTCTCTTTGCAGATGGCTAATTTACAGGGACTGCGGCTCGAGCTGAAGGGCTTTTTCAAGAGGTGTTGACAACAGATGCAGTTGCAGAGCAGGAACCCTATCAGAAAAGGCAGCATTCCATGTCAAGAGATACGGCTCGGGGGAAGAGGCAGCAAACAGCGAAGGAGGTGGTTACAGCTGGCCCATCAGTTCCAGGTGGGACTCCAGACAGAGGTTCAGGTAATGATTTTGCATTAATGGTTTTGGCAGGCAAGGTACACAATGAGGATGTGAGGGTAAATGGGGAAGAAAGGGAGACTAGGGTAAGGAATTTGGAAGAGAATGGAATACCATGGGGTGTGTGGCAGTGGAGGTTTTTAGGGATTTCTGGGACCAATGGGGGAGAAGCAATTGGGGGGGTTAGTTCAGTGTCAGGAGATAGCATGGGACTGGGTTCTGAGCTAGGATCTGAATTTGGCCTTTGCCCAGGTGATTGGTTAACTACACAGGCTTTGGGTCAGGGGCAGTCTTTTTGACACCGCACATTCCATCTTCAGTAAAGGAAAAGATTTGGAAAGGGGAATATGTGGATGTATTTGAGTTAATTGATGCAGAAGGGGGTGCAACAACTGGTAGAGGCAGAGTTGGCCAATATTAAGGATTTGTTGGCGGCCTTGGTGGCATTGGGTAGAAAAAGATTAGGGAGAATTCAACCTTGGATTTGGGAAAATTGGATAGTCAGCTTTGTTTACTACATGGCAAAGCAATTTAAAAAGGATGGGTCTTTGGCTTTGTCTCTTCTGGGTTATGTTCTCATGAATCTGGAGATGCAACGGTTATGGCCAGGGAATGTTTGGTTATGGTATGACCAGAGGTTCTGGAAGCAGAAAGCAGTGGATCTTTCCCTTCGCTGGGAGGTAATCATCCTGACATTTGTTTGACTACCATGATGGATAGTTATGGGGGGATTAATAGAGGGGGAAAAGGGGGAGAAGGAGTTGGTGTGTTGGATCATTAATAGTGGGAGTTGTTCATGGGTAAGGTGCAAGTTCTTGCACTCTTATTCAAGGTGTGGGGGGAATCATCCAACTGTTCAGTGTGGGCACCATGACATCAATGCTATGAATGTGAACTTCACGTCATTGGAGGGTGGCTTTCCCTCTGTTCAGGGTTTTCAGGCAGTTAGGAGTAGAGGTAATTTTTGTGGATTATGGGGAGGTGGATTTTTTAGGGGGAATAGGGGAAGGGTTGCCTTTCCCCATTAATGTGGAGGCTTTATGACACATGTCCCAAGGCTTTCCCAACCTTGTGCTTAAAGATAAGATTTTAGATGGGTTTCAGCAAGTGTTTCCTATCAAATCTAGGGGGGTTGGAGATGGGCTGGTTTGTAAGAATCTGCGCTTAGTTCAGGGCAAGGAGGATATATTGGGGGGATTGCTGGCGAAGGATTGTCAGGCTGATCAGTTACTGGGTCCATTTGATAGTCCAACTTTTGTTAATTTTAAGGTTTCACCATTGGGGTTGGTGCCAAAGAAAAGGGCTGGTGAGTTTAGGTTGATTCACCATTTGTCATATCCCAAGGGGGGCTCAGTTAATAATTTCATTGTGGGTGAGGATGCCAGGGTTAGTTATGCATCCTTAGATGATGCTGTTAGGGTGTTTAGGGATTTTGAGGAGCCGTGGTTAGTAAAGGTGGACATTGAGTCTGGCTTTCATTTACTGCCAATCAGGCAGGAGGATTGGTGGTTATTGGGTATGGTTGTGGGTGACAAATATTATTTTGCTAAAGCTATGCCAATGGGTTGTTCAGTTGCATGTGCAACATTTGAGAAATTTAGTATGGTAATGTAGTGGGTGTGGCTGAGAGGTTGGGTCTGTAGAGGGCGGTACATTACTTTGACGATTTCTTGCTAGCTGGGGAAGGATGAGTAGGTGTGCAGGAAGGGTTGTGGGAATTCATGAACATGTGTGAGGACCTAGGGGTACCTTTTTTCTCAACATAAATTGGAAGGTCCAGCAAGAGCATTAAAATTTTTGGGATTAATGGTGGATGCAGAACGGGATTTGCTTTGCTTGCCTATGGATAAGATAGACAGACTGAAGGCTATAATAAGGTCGGTAGTGGCTAAGGATACAGTACATATCCAGACAGTTATAAAGCTCTTAGGGATTTTGAATTTTGCATATTGGGCAGTACATCCAGGGCGTAATTTTTGTAGGTCAGTGGCATTTTTGTTAAAAGGGTGCAAGACTAAACACCACTGGGTTAGGGTGAACAAGTTGGTTTGGGAGGATTTATTGCTATGGCTGTGTTTTGTGGATCAGTTCAATGGGATGTCTTTTTGGCAGACAGATTGGATTGGGCAAGAGGAACTTCAGTTATTCACAGATGCAGCAGGGGACATTGGCATGGGGGCTTATTTTGGGGGACAGTGGTTTGCAGTTAAATGGCCTCTGCATTGGAAGGAGGAATTGAAAAGCGATGTTGCGTTTTTTAGAGTTTATGCCAATTTGGGCAGCTTTGGTAGTTTGGAAGTATTGCTTAAGTGAGAAGTGGGTTATATTCCATTCAGACAAGATGGCAGTGGTGTGGGTTTTGTAGAAGAAGATGGCTAGGTCAGAATTGTTATAGTTGATTCTACATAAGTTGGTTTTACAGAGTTTGTTAATAAATGTTTTCATTTACAGGGGTGCATGTGCCCAGAGTGAGGAATGACATTGCTGATAGCTTGTCCTGATTTCAGTTTTCCAGATTTTGGCTGTTGGCTCCAGGGGTGGAGGAAGTGCCAGTACTCTTGCCAGAGGGGATGTGGAACCTTGGGTCAAGGTAACCAGGAGGTTGGTGCATCATTCTTGGGCTTTGTCTACAAGGAAGGCTTATGGTAGGGCCCTTTGTGAATTTGATCAGTTTGTTTTTCAATTGCCAGAAGATTAAGGAGTGTGGTCAGATGAGTTACTTCTTCGTTATTTAGCTCAGGCTTGGGGTTTAGCTAAAGTCTTACAAACGGTTTGGGTGGAATTGGCTGTGATTAGCATATTTGAATGGGTATCTGGGTTATATGACTTTACAAAGTCATGGACAGCAGCGTGTATGTTGAAAGGATGGGGGAAAGTGGCTGGGGAACACAGTGATATGAGATGGCTACTAATGAGGGTGTTGCTGAATGTTTTGTTTAAAGATTTAGTGTTATTGTAAGGTAACTCCTCAGATTACGTTATGTGGGTTACTTTGTGTGTATGGTTATATTTTGGTGTGTTCCGAGTGTCTGAGTTGTTAGGATCATTACTATGGAAGGATGTAATGATAGGTTCTGGGTAGGTTATTATTGGGTTGAAAAAGACTAAAACAGATCAAGTGGGTAAAGGTTCAGTGGTTGTTCTCACTGCAGATAGGAATGTCGGGCTTTGCCCAGTAAGGTGGGCCATGGAATTAAGATGGATTCAGGTGCAGAGGTCCGTTGTGAGTTAGTACGCTGTCCTGTTTAAGTTTACTGTTATTTGTTTCTATGCAAATAAAGTTAATGGTTATGTAATATTAATAAAGGTCATCAAATGTCTTTTGGTGTTGGTTTGAGTTATTTAAAGGGGGCCGGGATAAATACAGTTATTTAAACACTCTGATCTGCTGGCTGTGTTCAGTATAGAACACTTTAACTATGACATAGCATGAGTAATTAGAGGTAGCTTAATGAAAGAATCAGTAATATTGATAGTCTAACAGATGTTCTATCCTCCAATGATTTTATTTTGTTTCTCATTTTCATATTACTGCCATTGTATTTTTGCACTATAAAGAGATGTCTGTCCTAACTGATAGCCTTAGACACATTAGGTTGCAGTATGAAGGGGAGCAAAAAGACAGGACAGTGCAAAGATATGCAATAACGTAATAGAATTTTTCAAGTTACCATGTTAATTCTTCAGAAGCGTGGTGAAATGCTTGGCAAACTGTATCCTCCATTCTTAATACAGGTAACATTCAAAACCCATCACTCTCTCCTGACAAAACTCTCTCCAAATAGCACAAACATTTAATACCCATTTCATTGATACCATCCAAAAACTAATCAAGGACTCTTCCTCAAAATCTAACCCAATTTTCAAAAATTCCACACAAACTGATCACATTTCCACCTCTATTGACACCATAGTTCCTTCAAACAGCATTTCTGCCATTCCATTCTTCTCATTTCAACCTATACCTACATCCCTAGTTCTAAAATTATTAACCAAACTAAAGCCCTCCTCACTATCTGCTGATAGCTTACCACCAGAATACTTACAACTGGCATGCAGAGCCATAGCTTATCCCATTAGCATTCTTATCAATCATTCTATCACTGAATCATATGTGCCCCAACTATGTAAAAAATCCATTATAACCCCTCTACACAAAGGTGGTAATACTCATGATTTATTAAACTACAGGCCTATCTCCATTCTCTCCCCTCTATCTAAAATCCTGTAAAAACATTCAAATCCAGCTACTAATGCAATTCATTAACAATAACCTCATAGCTCCCTCTCAATATGGTTTTTGTCCTGGTTATAGTACTACCACAGCCTTATTTACCTTTACTGATACCATTAACAAAACTCTTGATGTTGGCCTATCTACTTCTGTTCTCCTACTGGACCTATCAAAAGCATTCAACACTGTATCACACCCTAAGCTTTTATAACACTTAGAGAAACTTGGATGCACTCTAAGTTTAATAACCTGCTTTTCCTCTTACCTATATAATAGAGAGCAATCAGTTAAATAGCAAACCCAACAATCAGAATACCTGGCAAACAACATTGCTGTTCCCCAAGGGTCCATTTTAGGACCATTACTCTTCAGTATTTTCATTAATGATCTAAATCAAGCCTCCCAACAAAGCATTTTGATTCAATACGTAGATATTTCAACTATTATCTCCTCCTCCAACAACTTCACTAACCTGCAGAGGATCACCAAAGATACCTTCTCTTCCATTGAAACCTGGCTAAATGACACCCAATTAATGCTGAGCCTCCAAAAAACTAAACTGTTAATATTCTCATCAAAGTCTCTAACTGTAGAATTCAATTTTTTTTCACATAATAAAACAGAAATCGAATAAGTACAATATGCAAAACTTATAGGAATTACTATCAATGATAAACTCTCCTTTGAACAACACATACTGAATACAGCAAAGAAAATGCACTTCAAACTGGGCAAATTATATTGACATAACCTCTACCTAGATAAAAAAACTAAGATAAAACTAGCTAACACATTACTTATCCCACCCCTCTTATATGGAAGCCCCATTTCACCAACCTTCATACATCCCTCAGTAATAAGCTGCAATTTTGCTACTACAAAATAGCAAAATTTGCCTCTAACTTGCACAACCACTCACGCCACTACAATGCTTTCTCAAATCTATCCTGGCTAGAATTTCACCACTATCTCTACTTTACTCAATTAACACTTGCTCACAAGCTTGTTTTTCAACCTGATAGCTGTCCTGCTCTTCAGTCTATAATGCACACATACACCCCTAATCGAGCCCTCCACTCCTTCGAAAGAACTCTTATATATGTATCTAAACCTAATAAGAGAACAGACCAATGCCTATACTCATACAACATTACCAAACTATGGAATAGCCTTCCCCTCTTCTATTATTCAACTTGAGACCCTTATGTCCTTTAAAGTTACTCTAAAAAAACACTTTTTAAAAAATCATACTTGTACCTGTGAAATTCAATATAAGCTCCCTTAATTTCTCAAACAATTTTTACTTAATTATAGGCTCATAGGTTCATAGGTTGGTACTAGGCTATCGGCGCTAGGGTCTATACAAGCCTAGCCATAACAATTCCCTGGATATTTCTTCCCACAATATTTACTTCCCTGGACCCCTGTCTAGGAGGGCGACTGACATGATCCCCGGGGTGAATTTCCTATCTCCCATCCAGTCGTTAAGGTTCCTTTTGAAAAGGGTCAAGGAGGTGCTCTGCTTGACATGTATGGGCAGTCTATTCCAGAGTATGGGGAGTCTCTGGGTCAGGAACCTATCCCTCCAGCATGCATGTTTTGTTCATTGTGATGACAAGGTTTAGATCCCTGGAGCATGTGGCTCTGAATTCTTGCCTTCAACCCTCTCTTATATCTTTTATTCTTGTCTGAATCTTTATTCTCCTACCTATGATATCCATCACTGTTATGAATCTTCTTTGATTACTCCCAGGTATAATACAACAGGTTTCACTGTCCTAATGTCTATTAGGCTTCTGTAATTGAAAGTCTATTTTAAGTATTTTATATGCATCTCTTTAACGTTGTATTTGCTTTTATCTGTTCTTGTATAATTTGTACAATATATTGTTTGTTTAACTGTGGAGCTTTTTTCCTGGGCCTCCACTGAAAATGGGTTTCTGACCCAGTGAACTTTCTCGGTCAACAAATGTCAATAAATAAAATAAATAATAAATAAACTAATACAATGCAATCTCCCTACAGATGTAGTCAGTAAAGAGAAAAAAATATCTAAATATAACATTCCCAGTCCTTAATTAGCTTCTTCTTCTTTCGGCTTTTCCCAGTTAGGGGTCACCACAGTGGATCACCTGTCCTCTCATGATTGGCAGCAGAGTTTTACAGTGTCGAGTTGCCAGCCTGGTGCCCAACCATCCACAGAAGGCACACACACACAAGCACTCATGCGTAGGGCCAATTTAGAGTGTCCAATCCACCTACAGCATGTCTTTGGGATGTGGGAGGAAACCGGAGCACCTGGAGGAAACCCATGCGACCACTGGGAGGACATGCAGACTCCGCACAGAAGGCACCCCAGCTGAGGATCGAATGAGAGAACGTCTTGCTGTGAGGCAACAATGCTAACTGCTGCACCATCATGGCTGCCCCCAGTCCTTAATTAGCTACCAGAAACAAAATAAAGGAACACAGATTACCCAAACCTAAGTCTAGAGATGCAACAATGTCTGTTTTAACAAATACATAATTGATGTACATATTTCAGGTATTTCTAGATTAGCAAGACATCCTTGGGATCTCCAGCCCCATCTTCTGGTACTGCCTTCATTTTATTAATAATGCATAGTAATTTTTTTTTTTTTGCATGGGATGTATCTTTGATATATTTCTCCCATACTTTACATGTTTGCCTGAGCCGTGTTTAGCCAATCAAGCTATCTGTTTTGTTGTGAATGTTATGTATCCTATCAGTCAATGCGGGCAATAGCTGATATTCAGCATTAAACAACACCAGTGTCCCTAGCAGTCCAGCCCTATTACCAGCTGCATTCTGGTACTTAAGGTGTGAACGCAACTGCAAATAATTCACTCTCAGGGGTATCTTTTACATAAACTTTGTTGTGGCTATATTTTGCTTTTGCAAGTAAACTTCTTTCATCAAGGGAGACTGAATCATTGCCTAAATAAACTACTCATTTCTATTATTAGTGTTACACTTCTATTAATTTAATGTATGTAATGATAATAGTTGTAGGCAAAGAACTTACCCAGAAACTGCACATTGTTTTAGAACCAAACTAGAATTGTCTTTTAGGGAAACTTCAATACTTGAGATATCCTTTGCTTGTTCTGAAGTATTGTTTAACACTGAGAAGAAATACTTACCTTCCAATAGCTGTAGAAATCCATAATATAGTTAAAATCATACACTGTGTCTGAGTTATTATAAATAATTAAACAGTAGCTATACAATGTTACGGGTGTTGACAGTATATGACAGAATATGACTTACAAAGTATTTTTTATGCCACAGTTGCATTTGATTTCTTGCCTTTCTTAAAAAAAATATTAATTCCAGCCACAGTTTCTGTTAGCCTACAAAAGCACTAATATACAAAAGACACCAACAAGTGCATTTCCAAAACAATTATCAATGTATACAAAGATCTAGTGCAAACCTTAGTGATTTCTTGGCAATTGCTTATTGTACTTAAGAAAGCAAAATTCAAAGTGTTAAAAAAACGTATAGTAAGGAATATCTTTGGTACTTTATAACCCAGTTTTTGAAGAAAACAAAACAAAAAGTTTTATGTCTTTGTGTATGGACTTGTTTCAAGATACATAATATCATAATTGTTGATAAACATCTATTAAATGTAGCAAGTCGTCCCAGATTTCGAGCAAAGGAAAAAGATAGGCATTTGAAAGTTCTAATTGAGATTTTATTACGCTGCAACTTTAAGCATAAAGATAGGGTTAGTTCTGAGAGATACTATGCATTTATGAAACATCAGATCAGGTAGATTGACAGAATGAGCGTGATGCTCAGAAATCCTTCCAACTGATGTAATGTCTCCCTGAAAGACTTCCTTCCAGGTAATAAACTGAACCTCCAATTCCAAAAGGAACTAGAGTCATATTTTTCCAAACACGATACACAATCCATGGGAGTAGCAGATCACTAAGCAGAAGGCTCAAGCAGAAGATGCCTCTGAAAGGTCATGCATGCTTCTATCAAGGCCCAATGACTATGAATCTTAACTTTGATAAAAGTTTGAAATGCTGCTGCTCTCATGATTTCCAACTCCATGCTTACATTCAACTGGCCTGAAAACTTTTCAGATCTTTGCCACATGTGCAGCAAAATGACAAAAATCATGCATTTGTGTGTGTGTGTGTGTGTGTGTGTGTGTGTGTGTGTGTGTGTGTGTGTGTGTGTGTGTGTGTGTGTGTGTTGTATTTAGTTCAGGTAGCAAATGAAAAAGGTCCTTAGACCATCACCATTACTTGTTCACCCACTCCCTTCCAAAATGATTCTGCCAAACTAAGCAATGATTTCATCTGAGACTTCTTATCTTTATGCTTTAGAACTTTCACTATGTTTGAATCTGATGAGGTCAGCAAAAATGTATGCACTATCACAATCACAGACCTATACAATTAATCAATTTTGAGGAAGCACATCGTTCAGACTGAGGGATTTGTAATCTTGCCATGCACTGGTTTTTAAGTATAATTTCACAGACATGAAGCATTTTACATGTATTCTTGCCTTAGTAATTCAGTATTGTTTGGGGCCAGTAAATTACACCAAAACTGTAAGTTAGAACAGAAATAGTAATTTGATTTATATTGTGAGCTTAATTCCCAGATGTTAATGCAATTTTCATTATTAGCTTTAGTCTTATGAAGTATTTCTTAGTAAACTCTGTTCCTGTTTGCTCATGTTTTATTATGTTATGTTTCATTGCCGATCTCTATCAACTCCCAAATAGTTATAAGCTCCCTGTTGTTCAAGTCCCTTCATATAACATTCATGTCTCAGGTTAATATGTTCTAAGTCCTGCAGCTTTCCTTTCATAAATGCTGCTTTTGAACATTTCTCAACAACAAATTGTATTTTTAAATTACCTGAGAACATGTCAACCATTTCTAAATGTGCTTTCAGATCATCCACATCTGATAAACTGTACAGGATTGCATTGTTCACAAAGTTTATCAGATTTCTTTTAACAAGTTTTATTTCAGAAGGTTAAGCTGTAACCATAACATAATCTGTTAAGTAAGCTGCATAATGGGCTGAGGACAAGACAAAACAGGTCTCTTAGTTGCAAAGTAGTTTGTCAATGTTTCATGGTCACTGCAATGTAATCGATCAATGCAGAGTGTTTATACGTCTGTAAGCTTTCCTACATACATGCATGAGGGATGCTGATGAATGCTTTTTTGTATCTATCTATTCTACATTTAGATTTTTCACCTTTTTATAGCTCTGCATTACAGCTTCATTTCACAATAGATATCCTTGTCTTCTATTTGACTTTCTTCTGTTACCTTTTTGTTCTTTGGTCATGACTTTTTTTTTTCTAGAGGGTTATAAACTCTCTCTGCATCACTTCTAGTAAATAATTTGCATATTGTTGACAGGCACGTTATTGTCTACAGCTCTTAGGATGGCTTGCAAGTTGATTCTTTATGAAGAGTATCATTTTTGCGGTTGTTAACCATTGTAGTGTCTGCTTGGGATGTTCATTTAAGAAATTTTTACTCAGAGCTAAATCTTTCTCTGGAGATGTTCACACCTTTAGCCAGAAGTTAGATACCGTATATGGACCCAGCGAACATCATCCTGTCACATATTTTCTTCAAGTATATCCTGCTCTATCTGCTCCTCCTCCATCCTGGGACTCATTGTGCCCTAACATTGCCATATTGCCAGTATTAGAGTTTCCAGTCTAAATCCTTTACTTTGCAGATGGTCTTTCACTTACATTTCTATCAGATTCATTTATATCTCACTAAACTTCTGCATTGCATCACGCCTCTGTGATCTTATTTTTTGTTTTGTGAAATTTATCACATTTTGGTATCTTTGCCTGATTTATTTCAGATATCTTTGAAGCTACATCTTATATTAATTGGTTTGACTTTCTTTTCTGCATAAATATAACACAATATTAAATCATTGTTTTCTTTATCTTATGCGTGCTTCTTTTTTATACCTTTTAATAACCTCTGTTTTTTTTCATTACCTTTTCTCACTTCCTCTGTTACTTCTTTCTCCATGTGACCCAATATTTCTTGATTTAGATAATGCATTTCCTTTATCTGTTGCATTAAAAATCTTCCAGTTTTATCAGTAGCTTTCAAACATTTTTATGTGCAAGTATTTTTTTCCTTTAATTTCTCTTTTACTCCCCTCTCTAAAAAAATCTGTTTTTGCACTATACTAGCAATACATACATTTTTCCTTAGCTCAATAGTCTACTTTATTGTCTCTATGAAAATTGCTTGGCCTTTCAACATGTGTTGTTTTTGACTGCTTCTTCCTTCTGCCAAGGTGGTCGCCTTCCCCCTGAATGCGGCTTAAATGCTGTGGTAGGAATGTCTCCATGTTCTGTAGATTTTTTCAGTCTTAGTACTTACACCAGGAGTGCGTATTTGTTTTTCATGGGACCTGTGCATCCAGTCTACTTTTGTATTTCTGAACTACCTTTCTCCATGTTATGTAAAATGTAGTCTATGTATAAGTGTGGTCTTGTAAGAGAAAGTTCCACCTAGTGAAGGTAATAAGCAAGATCCCAAATCACCTTTTCTCTTGAAGGGCAACAGCAGATATTAATAAAGCCTTGCTAGACTTTTCCATGGCCTCATTCAGTTTCTCTGTTTGTAACACAAGTCAGTATCCTCAGTCAGTATGCACAGGAATCAGTCTGTCATTTGGAGTTAGCTATACCAAATTCCGTAACACAGCACATGTTTATTCTGTGGTTTCATCTGCTTCCAAGGAAGAACATAACTAAAGAAAATAGGTTACCTTTGTGAAAGTGCACAGTATAAAAAGTACAGTTTTTGTCCACTGAAAACAAAAATGTAGTGTGCGGGGTAGTCTGTGGCAAACAAAACAGTCACTAGACTTAGTTTTATGACTTAAATCATATTCATTGATAAACAATGTTCATAAAGGAAATGTAGGGATTAGCAAACAAATCCTTCAAGTGAGATGCTAAACTGAGGCCCTATCTGTCTGAGTTAGTGATAGCTCAGATGGATATAAAGGCTCTGACAGTTACTGCAGAGAATTAAGGCTGTAATGTGCTAATGATTTACTTTATGTAGTAAAGGTTTGATTCCTTCAAACTTAATTTCCCTGCTGTCTGACCTTAAGTAAGTTACTTAACAAGGAAGAATTTTGAGGCAATTTGGAATTTAACATTGTCGCCTCACAGTAAGACGCTGTCCAGTTCGATTCTCAGCTAGAGCGTCTTCTGTGTGGAGACATGCGTGAATGGGCGTACCTTCATTAAAGGTTGTGAGTTAGGGCTGGCAACTCGGCATGTAAAAATCAACTGCCAATCATTAGCAGACCAGAGTTCCGCTGTGGTGACCCCTAACCGGGAAAAGCCGAAAGACACAACATTTAAGGTAGGTATGCTTGTGATCTCCTAGACTGCATGCCTGTGAATTTCTTGAATCCCATGGTCATTATAAAAAACAGTAAGGGCTGCTTTATTTACAGTCCTCCTTATTTATAATGCACACACACACACACACACACACACACACACACACACACACACACACACACACACACACACGTGTATATATATATATATATATGTTGGCACAATCACTTATCATCTCCATATGACATAAAATGCTATTATAACTCCTTTCAACATCTCCCATCTTACTTCTTTCAAGTTACATATATATGTTTGAATTATTGCATTAATTTCCAAAGCAGACACATTCTTAATGGGCAGCCTTGTTTTTAATTCATCTCCTAGTTATTATCTTTTCTTCTGTCTACCCATGTACCCTAACATTCATCCATGATATTTCTTAGCATTTTTGAATGTTTTTCTCCTGTACCATAGGTCTGTTCAATCTGCTACAGAATTTCATAACTAACTTTGTCAAAGCCTTTGCTGCATCGTCAATAGCCTTATTTCCTTATTTTCTTTCAAAATCAAACCTGTTACTCATTTTACTATTATTAATGCGTCCATAACTTCTGTCCTCTTGATACAAAAAAGGTTCTTCTGTAGTTTCATTCAAGGTCTTCTGCATCCTTTTTATTTTATCTTTGTTAAATATTTTGTAATCTGTATTTACCAATGTAATCTGTCTCCATTTTTATATCTTTTTTTAACATTTTTTTTTCAAATAAAAGCAAATACTGCATTGCAAATCCTTTCATTTGTTATCCCTTTCTCTATCTTCTAATTTAATATTTTGTAGGATATCAGTTTCTTGCATCCATTCATCTGTTTGTAATATTGCTTCCCTTATACATTTGTTCTCGGTGATGATTCTTACCTTTCTTATTATATTGGTTTTTTTTTTCATTTTCACATATTAAACCTATTTTTTTCTACAAAATTCTTAATAATTTCAGACTTTTTTACAATACAAACTTCTTCTTGTACTAATACCTTTTCATGCATTCTACCTGCAAAAATTTTTGCAATTTCCATTATTTCTTTTCTCTTATATCTGATATTTTCTTCTTTATTAAACATTGCATCCATTCTTCCTTCTCTTATGCGTATGTCTTTTCCCAAAAATGTTGAAACCTTCTCTTTTCCTTTTTAAAAGAATCTTTGTCTAAGCAGTATGTTTTAACTTGCTCTTTATTTTGTCATCAGCTTTCTTTTTATTTCTCTTGCTATATTTTTCTCATTCTATTTCTTTTTCATGTATTTTTATAATTTCATTATATATTTCCCTATTCCTTTGCTTCACTCTTTTTTTATATACAATCAAAAATATTTATTGCATTATACTTTATAATTACTCTATTGGTCAGAAAAGTTTTCAAATTGTAGCCTCATTTTCATATGCTGATCCTGCAAAATATTATATTGCTTTTTTCATTTCATCAATTTTAGCAATCTCACAACTCAATGCTTTTACTCCTTTTCTTCTTTTATATCTCTACCATCCTGTATTCTAGCCAGTACCACTCAATGATCTGAAAATTCAACCATTTCTACCCTACCTGTGATTTCTGCAGTATCTTTTGAATATACAACCTATTTATGTTCTAAAAGTCCCTCTTGTGTGTCCATTCTCAATTTTTTTCCCATGCCGTGCGTGTCTTATAACTCCTCCTATTACTTTAATATATTGTATTTTTCCTCCTCTTTACTTCTCAAATTGCAGTTAAAATAGCTCACTATAATAACACACTTATTAATAAGACAAAGTTGTTATGTTCATACATCTTTTTTCTCTCCTTTATTTTAATGCATGTAAACTGCACTTATCCTTACACAATTTTCCCTTTTTCTTATATCACATGCACCTAACTTTCAAGGTACAATTCCATCACATCCAGTGTAGTTATGTTTTCACTTGAACAATAAATGACTAACTAAATAATAAATAAATCTTATTCATTAACACATCACTCCCACTGAACATTTAACCATTTTACCCCATAGTGCCTCAGTTGCTTCTCATTTTTCTTCCTTCACAAATCTTGCAACTAACAAATGTTTAACTTACCTGTCTGTATTTTTGCACAGTTGAGTCCCTTCTGCACCTTTAATATTATTGTGAATGCTACTTATACTTAATGATAATGTTGCTAAGTAATGCATTTTCTTTCTTGTGTTTTTCTATTCCATTTTTTTATTTTCCTTTTCCTTCTCCATACCATCTCTCTAATTGATTTATCATAATTTTCTCTTATTCTTCTCCTGTCTCAAATTCTCCCCATTGAAAATTTTCAATCCTTAGTAAGGATATTTGTTTTTTCCTTGCTCTTTCTGTTTTTCAAAAACATCTGTACTTCATTCCCACTATCCTTCTCCATATTAGTTTCATTTTCCTCTTGTTTTCTCCACATAATGCATTTTCACCTATTTCTTCAAATGGGAGTGCTACAGAATCCTGAAAGTCCAAAATCCTGAGACCAAAATCCTGAAAACTCAAAATCCTGAAAACACACAGGATACCAACACTTACTATATTCTAGCACAAGTACATACAGAAATATATTACCCTTCAACTATATGCAAGGGGGCAAGCCCCCTGCACCCCCCCATGTGGGGGGCTGTGCCTCCCACACCACCTGCTACTTAAATATAACAAGTCCATGATTGCACTTCAGTACATTAAGTGCAATGTTGGAGTTGATATATTTAAGTAGCAGGGGGTGTGGGGGGCAGCCCCGACATGGGGGGTGCAGGGGGGATTGCCCCACTGCTTATACTTGGAGAACATTAATATGGTTTGTATTTTGTTTCTATATGTACTTGTGCTGGATTATAGTAAGTGTTGGTATCCTGTGTATTTTCAGGATTTTGAGTTTTCAGGATTTTGGTCTTCAGTATTTTGGGCTTTCAGGATTAAGTAGCACTTCCCTTCAATTACATTATAAGCAGATTTTCTTTCCTCTGAAATATTCTCTTTTTCTTCTAACCTTTCCATTTCTGGTATAGGACAGGCAAACTAGAAATATCCAAATTTATTGCATTTTTCCATAATTATGCATACAATTGTTAGTGGTATGTCCCTGTTCTCCACACTGACCACATCTTTTTTTACAGTCTTGCACCAGGTATTATCTCCACAAAAGAAATGTTCAGGTTGCCCCCAGTACTTTACCCTTCAGAATTATAACATTTGAAATATGCTGCATTTCCTTCATGCAATTCTCCCACTCCCTTTCCAAATTATAAATTATATATATATATATATATATATATATATATATGTGTATGTATATATATATATATATATATATATATATATATATATGTATATATATATATATATATATATATATATATATACATATATATATATATATATATATAGTTTCACTTCAGAATCCTGAAATATCATAATCTTGAATTTCAGAAAACTTCATAATCTGGAAGCCCAAAATCCTGAAAATTCAAAATCCCGAATCCCAAAAGACTGAAAACACACAGGATACATATACTCCCCCGGATTCACGAATCCTTCGTGTAAGACTTAATAAGTCTTACTCGGAGGCTGCAGTTGAACGGTATGACATCAGCGTGCCATGAATATTCAGGAGGGCACTCTGACTCAACCATAAGTCTTACACAGACCGGGTAGGAAAGCAGGGGGCGTGTCCGACTGCTGAGCAGTCTAAATGGCCACGCCCCTGCAAGGTTTGTAAAAGGAAAATGAAAGCACACAAGAGTGAGTCCGTTCAAATGTCCTAGCACCAAACACCACACTCCCTGACATTGTAAACCCCCATCACAGTTATGAAAAATAAAAAAATTAATTTTATTTTTTTTTAAATTCCCGAAATAGCTACCCGTATTTGCGTGTGTGTGCACGGATGTGCCCATTGCTTAGCTGTAGTTAGCAATTCTGACATGGAAGAGCATAAGAAAGAATGTTTATGCAAATCACACCAAATAGCAATAGCATAATGGTAGAGCATTCGCACAAAGAAGAGGCATTCATGGTTCGAGCCCCACCTCTCCCCTTCTTATTTATGTTTTAAATCAGTACATGGAATAATACCTGACACATATGATTAAAATATCAATAAAAAGCAATGAAATAGCCAATGCATCAGTGAACAAAATATTAAATTTTTAAAGGATCCTGATACATAATTGCTTGCAGTTAAGCAGCGCTTTACCCAGTGCAATAGAGTTGCCCATAGTTTAACAGTGGTTTATCCAGCACAATAGAGTTGCCCATAGTTTAATAGCGCTTTACCCAGCGCAATAGAGTTGCCCATAGTTTAATAGTGCTTTACCGAGCGCAATAGAGATGCCCATAGCGAAATAGCACTTTAACCAGCGCAATCCGTTTGCGCAGACGTGCGCACCGTGCCAACCAGCGCCCAGTAGGGCAACGTGGAGCAACGTAGAGCAAAGTTGCTTAAACGCAACCACACCCCCTAGCCTGTCTGGACAGTATGAAAATAAAATGAATGACAAGGTAAGAACCCAGGACTCTGTGCATCCTAATCAAAGCACAGAACCACTAAGCCATGACAACTTAGGAGAAACAGCCACTGTTAACATACATATACTTAGTAATGGTAGATTAACCATTACTAAGCAGGTCTGCATTCAGCCAAGAATTTTCAAAAATGGACAATCACAAAAAAGTGCAGGAAATGCAGCATATTTAAGCACCATAGGTGGGAATACTCACCATAACTGATTGTAGCTCACATCTGCAGTTAGAATGGCTGGTGCAGGAGAGGGTACATGCTTCCGAGCGCAACATTGGGGCATCAAGGAGTCGAAATACATGGTTTGGCTGCTTGTCCACCGTCATGAGTCAAGACTCCTGCAGGGCCAGTTCCAAGGGACGGAGTACAAGGCAGAGGCTTGGAACCAGTTAGCTCATGACCTCACCAGTGTCACAGGCATTCCTCGGACTGGTGAACAGGTCCGTCACCACCATGCAGACCTGAAGAGATGGAAGCAGGACCGCCTGAACCAATGGATACAGGAGGCCCGTGGGATGCAGGATGCCCCACAACTGAGTAGGTAGCCATGGAATGCAGTATGTAGGAATTGATAATTGATTCTATATAATGGATAGGTATGTCTCAATATCCCTTAATTTACTTTACAGCTGCAGGTGACCGTGCTGTGAATCAGCAAGCCTATGCAGATAGGCTGCTAAGGCTGCGCCACCAGGCAGGTTAGTGATTATTCTGCATGTATTGTTATAAAAAATAGGGGAGAGAGCATGAAATAAAGTGTTGTAGTACAATAATACAGCCATACTGCATGTACTGTCAGATAAAAAAGTCAGAGAGCCAGAAAAAGAGTGTAGTAACCCATTAAGAAAGGTAACATATGTCTGGAATAATATATCTGCAGGTACTGTCATATAAAATAAGTGAGTGAACCTGAAAAAGAGCATTCTAACCTATTAATAAAGGTATAATATGTCTTGAATATGTCTTCCATATGCACCGTTATAACAAATAAAGGAGTGAGCCTGTGGAAAAGTGTGTAATGTCATTAATAAAGGTCTAAAACCCAGAGTGTGTCTGTGTCACTTAGTGTGAAATGTTATTGTACCCTTGCATTATACAAATAGTACTGTTTTAAAAAGTGCTGGCAACCCAGAGTTGTGCAGTCTCATATAAAGTGGGTGATGGAAGTGCTAGTAGCTGTGAAGCATATATACAGTCCTCAACAGTTATTTACTGGCTGGCATGCATAAGTAAATCTGGCACATGAGTAGCATGTTAATATGTTCCCCAGAAATGTGAGTGTGTGTTAAGAAATACAGGGTTCTGTACAAATAGAAGTGAAAATGTCATGTGAAAACATCCAGATATGTAGATAAAGAAATATAAATGTAATCAAGGAATATGTAGCAGTAACATCTGCATCTTGGAAAGTTAGTATGTCAGATATAGGTCAGGCATATATTGAACTAGCCAAACCCATTACACAACCTAATGCATGGTGGCAAGTGTAATTATACATGTAGGGGATATACACCTGCAGTCACTAGGAATGTAGTGTAGAGTAAAAGGAATTATAAGATGTTAATCAAGGTTTTTTCTACACCCTACTGTACGTGCATAAACCATGCAATTCCACGCCTCAATGGGTATGTGCAATCTTAAATATTTGTTGGGACATATGTCCTATTGTTCTATAAATATTTGCATTCACGCTGATGCATGTGCCCTGTTCAAACCCCACAATCATGGTGGCCTGTTGCTACCAAACATCCCTGCATGCTGTTGGAATATCCACTGTCGTTCAATATATGAATGTGTTATGCTTGCTGTTCATCTGTTGGAACTGTGGTGTGTTGGGTTAATGGGAATATTACTGCATGCTGTTACAACTAATCTGGAATGCTGTTGTTTATGTTGTAATTAAACACACCTAATCACAGAACGTATGGGAAGGCTGGTCCCAGCGGACCCACCTGTCCCTCCTCAGCTGGAGAGTGCACCTGGCACCAGCAGGTCTGGTGCCCAGCCCGGGCTCCCCACCTCCATTGGTCCTGTGCCACCTTCAGGTGGAAGCGCTGCATGGGATGGGACTCATCCCCCCCGTGCAAGCTTGGGCAGAGAAGGGCCACCTGTCACCCTTCGAAGGGTCCGGGCTGTGGTGCGTAGGGAGATCCAGCGTTCAGTCGCTGATTCCCTACTCCAGCTCAAGGCGAGAGTGGTGCGCCTCATGGGTGAGCCTGCCCGTCCTACACAGCTCCCAGCACAGCCACCCTCGGGGCTGTGAAGATGCAGTGGTGACTGCCCATGGGTGGGGATCTCAGTTCCACTGTTACCATCTGTGGGTTCATGGGCTTGCGATTCCCAAACATCCGTCCCCGTCAATTGTGTTCACCCACCCCATGTGTCATACACCGCCCCTGTATGTGTCTTGTCTGTCTTGTCTGTTTACCTCCCCACCCTATCTCCCCGAACATAGCTACTTCCTCTACCTCACTTTCCACTCTCACCTGGAAAAAAAAAAAGGGCAAAATTACGCCCCATACATAGCTGCCCATTTTGCACACATGTCCACTGGACATGTAAACTGATAATTATAATTGGCAATACAACATACTTTGTTGTCCTCACCCCTCTCCCAGGGGTGGAAGGTTTCAAATTTCACTCCAAATTTATTGCATATGCACAGCTGTTGCTGGTAAAGAAATGGGCAGCTATGGACCTTCCCTACACCCGTCCTGCACATCCCGAGCTTGTTTACCTACTGTCTGTTCCTCTTTGTGCCCCCTTTTTCACCACTTTCCTATCTCCCCATTTTCTTTTCTTTAAAAGAAATTAGTGCGGGGGTTAGCGGGAGTGAGCACTTTATAAGCGGTAGTAAGTGGGTTTAAGCAAGTGTGCACATGTGTGCTCTTAGCTAAGCATCGCTAAGTGTCACGCAAACCCAAGCAAACCCACTTACTACTGCTTAAAAGTGCCTTAGTCACTCTATGGAAGGGCTCTTGTTCTGCTCAGCAGCAAAAGAAAAGACCTCTGCCAGTCTCAAACCCCAGACCATTGACACAATAGACTGCATAAATTACCACTAAGCCACAGCAGATATACAAATAACTTGGTGCTGACATAAATATATCATGCATTACAATGAGGGAATGTAAATGGAAATTAGGAATGGTATAACACAAATCCTGTTATGTGGGTCTTTACCAGCAGTTGTTGTGGAATTGCATGACATGACTGTGAAAAGAGAACCAGCCATCCAAGCAGGGAATAATGTTACAGTAGCACCTTATAAACACCACACAGTATCAGACCAGGATAAATACTGGCAAAGTTGACTAGGGCAGAGGGCAGACACCCCAACTGTGACTGCTTTACAGGGATGTCCCTGATTTGTAAACAAATGTTAGCTGTGCCCCACTGAATCACTCTGGAAAGTATTAACTTTAGGCAGACACGTGTGGAATCACACGTAATGAATAACTTCAATAGGTGCGAGTAGACACTGCTTGCACGTCAGAAAAGGTGTGGGTATACATATGCTCTGATTCCCAAGAAAGACTCAACTGCAGTATGTCTGTAATATATTGCAGGTGTATCTAATGTATATGTACCTTTTACTGAGGCCGTTCAAATACATACCTGAGAGTATCTGAGGCCTGGCAGAGGCAGAAACACACAGGCATATCAGCATTACTGCTGTTACACACTCTACAAATAGCTTTGGAAGGAGTTCCACAAGTATGCCCTTACGTAGGAGTACAACACAGAAATATCACAGGATGTAGCCATGTACTGCTAACAACCAACTGTGACAATGCCAATGTGCCAGTGCTGAAAAGACTGGTGTGGTGCACAGAAAAAGTATAATAGGCTAACCTCTAGCTATCATCTGGATATGTCCACAGATGGGAGCTACGCAGACAGACTACTTGCCTTGATAGACTAACAGGTACACAGCAATCCTGTATGTTCAGCAAGATAAACCTCACATGATAATAAAAAATGCTCTTTGCAATTCTGCACCCCTACCCAAAGGTACAACATACCTGTGTATTCAGGCAAAAACCAGGGTGTAGGTAGGCATACTCAGTACTGAAATATGTCCAATTGTGTTGAGCAGCCTGTGCTAATTGCAATACAAACAAACCACAAACTGTTCAGAGGTGAGTAACGTAATAATTACAGTATAGCAGTTCACAAACACTGCATGTGCCACAGGAATACAGTGTACTAACCACATTTGTATGGCAGTTAAATGTCTAATTCAGAAAGAAAGTACATACTCCCATGTATCCTGTGTTAGCATTTGGAGGGGTGAGTACATGTCTACACTGAGAAGTGTGTACTGGAAGCAGCAACATTCAGGTTTGAGTACAACATGCATATCACTGGCTACAACCCTAGCTTCAGATAAGCGACATATACCAACCTTTTGACTGACACAACGGTGTCCAGAGCAAACAAGCATGGGCCCCACCTTGGAATGCTGAAAGGGCTACACCTACCTAACCTAGCATTTTATAGCAGTGGGCTGCAATCAGTGTGAGTAATGCAATCAGCACACAGTAGGCTGCATGCAATTACTGAATTGTGGGCAGCAATTGGTGCAGAGGCTGTCACATGCACAAGTGCAGATACCTAGAAAAGCAGGCTGTACCTGCTGTCCACACATGCAATAATATCATTGCAGGTACAGGGAGATAGAGAGTGAGAGCGAGAGAGAGAGACACAGACAGAGACAAAGATAAAGGCAACAGAGAGAGAAACTGAGACAGAAACAGAAACAGAGGGAGAAAACCCAAAACAAACAAGCAACCCAAAAAAAAAAAAAAAAAAAAAACCTACAACACTGTAACAGACGGGGCAGGGAAATACAAAGGTAAGGTATGTGTAACTCATATGTATGTGTTGGCATGTAGTAGATATTCCTGAAGAGTACTCTACACACTGCAAATCATCCATGTGTGGCAGCAGTACGTTTCTATCTGGCACATTGGCATAGGGCAAGGGACATACTGCAACTGTTAGTGAAGGGTGGACAGATATCTGTTGTTGAAGGTTGTTATGTGCATATATCTATGTAGGTCATAGTGTGTGGCATAGAAAACAGCATGCAGTGCTGATATATGTCATGTGCTAGTTAAGAGCTGTGGGACTGATTTGTCAGATCTGCTGTGTTACAGCCAGTGAGGCCTGCTAAAGCTACATGGGCCGAAGACACCCACATGCATTCTGCACAACACTGTGCAATATAATCACATAACTGTACATCCCACAACTGTCGCATAACTGATATCCCCACCATGAAAGGTGGACTGTACATGCGTCTATATGTACATCTATGTGTACAGCAATGGATGTGTACATGTATGTATATAGATATGTATATATATGGTTCTACCTCACTTCAACGACACGCCGGAACATCGACAGGGAAATCGCGAGCCCCAGAAGATCGACAGCGCAGAAGACCGACGCGACGGGACCTAGAAGATCGACAAGCAGAAGACCGACCCGACGGATGAAAGCACCGACGCCGAGGATGCCGAAATGGGAAAAGGCTGTGTAAGTATGCGGTAGTGACGGACGTTAGGGTGCGAGTAAGGTAAGTGTGGATAGGGGTGGGTTAAGTGAGTTAGGGTTAGGAGCGGGTCAGGTAAGTGTCGGTAGTGATTGTGTTTGGGTTAGGGGCAGGATAAGTGAGTTAGGGTTAGGGAGGCGGGTCAGGTAAGTGTGCTTGGTAGTGATTGTGTTTGGGTTAGGGGCGGGATAAGTGAGTTAGGGTTAGGGAGGCGGGTCAGGTAAGTGTCGGTAGTGACGGACCTTAGGGTTAGGGGTTTGGGTTAGGGTTGTAGGTAGTTGCGTATGTGAGGTTTAGAGTGGGTTTGTAGGGATTTTGGTGTGCTTGTGTTGTGTATGTGGTTTTGGACGGGAATGTGTTTTGTTTGTTGATTGTGGTGTGTGAAGTGTATGAGGTTTCGTGTTTGTGTACCGTCGGTTATTTTGTTGTCGGGCATGTGGGATTTCGTGTTTTTGTACTGTCGGTTATGTGGTTTCGGTTATTGCGTTGTCGGTGTTTTGGTGTTTCGTTTATGTGAGGTAGAACCATATATATATATATATATATATATATATATATATATATATATAGAGAGAGAGAGAGAGAGAGACATGGGGCCATATGTACTGCAACAGGTGTGTGGTGACCAAGGCATGGACTGTAGACAACTGTAGATACTGCAGTGCCATTCCTCCTTTCCAAAACACTGTACCCATTAACTACCACATAGGTAGAGATCTACCCAACACTGAAGGTGTGATAATGGAACATGGGACACAGGTGGACAGGAGCCACCTCTTTGATAAAGACAGTGCCACACTAGACCTGTAATCTGTCTGTGTGGTATGTGTCATGACAACAGGTGTGTCATCTAGGGAAATATAGGTCAGTGTTCCCCTCTACTCATCACAATGCCCTGTGTGGTATGTACCTCACATGACAACTACAGCAGGTGGAAAGGCCACAGACATACCTCACAGAGGGTACTACTGGCCGGAAACAGATGCCCTATGCAGACTGACTCACAAAACCACATCCAGACTGCATTGCATACCGGCCACACAGAGGTGACCTCTGCCGGACATACAGAGGTATGTCACACCCATAGCTGGGTGAGAACCACCATGGCAACATATCGCAATCCCTCCGGGATACACGCCCTAGGGCCCTAAACCTCATTAGCTCACTAAACAGCGCATGCTGGAGGGATAGGTACCTATCTCAGAGATATACCATACACTGGAATAGACCCCCTAACAATAGCAAACAAGGCTCCCTATTAGCAGTTGTCATAAATACCCCTGAGGAGTGTTTGGGAGATTGGTAATTCACCCCAGGAACCCCCTCTGTGGTTCTGGTTGGCAGGGGCAAGTGAAATCAAAGTACATGTGTGTCAAAGGCTAGGGTAGCATATGGCTAGGCTGCCATAGGCTCTAGGGCCAATAGCATATAACCTACTCATGACACTATGCACTCACACATGTACTCAATGCAATACCTGCTATGTGAGGTTGAATAAGTGTAATGCTGAATGTGTGCAAGGTCTGTAAAGGTGTGAAAGGTTAGTGTGTAGTTGTATCTGACATGGTAGTGCCTATCCTAGCTGTGACACCAGGGAAAGATGTGTATTGTACTGTTAGGCAATCATAGTAGTATGGCATACGATGTGACGTAGTTCCTTGTTGATGGCCATGGTGTGTCATTGTAGGTTAAAGCAATACATGTTTGCTTAGTGAGTGGTACTGCTGGTGAATCCAACTCCAATAGGAACTGCAGTACTACCTGAAGCTGTAGGCTATTGCTTGGAAACACTGTCATGTGTGTTTCCTGTAGTCTGCACAGAGGACAAATCTCAGGCATAAGGGTCTGTAAGTAGCGGCACACAGTATTGTATGGTACACAGGTAATGCTCATCTGTGTTGACATAAAGTGGTGCATTGTATGTTTGTCTGATGTGTGTGTAATTATGCCTGTACCATGGCTGCAATCATATGTGTGTTACAGGCTATACATGTGTATCCAGCAACATATATACTCTGTGACAGCAGTATGCCACCTATAGTAACAACTGTACACATATGTTAGGCAAGGCTATGGCATCAATGACTAGTGTGGTTGAATGGTACTACTGTAACTGTACTTTACATTAATTGCAATGGATGACATCTCTGTTCGTGCATTGGCATGATATATACCTCTGTGTCGAGGTTGTGCATTGTGTCACAAAAAGTGTGCCGGGTACTGTTGTATAGTGCTGTGATATATGGAGTATGCCAGGCACTGTTAGTCAGTTGTGGCCTGAGAACCAATAAGTGGTAGTGAACGTGTGTAACCCCTGACAGAGAAATGGATGGTATATATCTCAGTAAAGTGATATCTTTGGTTAAAGGTTTAAAGTGTGCCACAGGACTCGCTCACACATATTGTTCATATCTTTTTCAGCCAGATGGCCCACCAACGCAATCCATCATATACTGCAGCGGAGGAAGAGGAAATTGTCCAAAGCCTAGTGCAGCAGTACACTATGCCGTTTTCTCGAAGCAGCCAGCACCAGCAGGAGCAGACTGCACTGTGGCAGGATCTTGTTCGTCGGGTAAATGACATAGGCATGTATAACCGGACATATGAGCAGGTACGCCATCACTGCAGTGATTTAATTAGACATGTCCGGCAGCGTGCATCTGATATCCAAAGACAACAGCTTGCCACAGGTGGTGGGGTGGCCATTCATCCCCCCCTCACAAGAGTGGAGGAGCTGCTCCTAAGCGTGGTGGCTCCTGGACAACAGCAGCAACAACCTGTGACATGTATTGTCATGGAAGCCGGAGCCACCCAGCATATTCACATGGAGCAAGTAGGTAACATGCCCTATCTGTAGACTACAGTTAACTGTATTGTTATATTATGTCTACGTGAGATGTGTACTGTGTGTTTAGCAGTTGTGCTGCCTAGTGTTATGCAATACTGATATTTGGAATATTATCTCCACACCTGTGACTGTTGACTGTTGTTCCACTGTAGTTTAGCATACCCACTGTAGCAATGCCACAGTTGTGGCCACTGACGAACTCTCTCATATTCTCGTAGGTCCCTCTGGTATGACAACAGGGCAGACAATCCATGCTGGTGAGTGTGGTATACCTGCAATGTTGGTAATGAAATGTGCATGTCATAGGTGAGGTGTAGGCCATGTACACGTATCACACCTATGCATAATGCATGCCGTGCATGTTTGCTGTAAGACATTGCACAGCTCAGTAATGTCAGTAGCTGCCTCAATGACATGCAATACACAGAGCATCAGACACAGTTGTGGCAACACCGTACTGCACATTAGACAGGCATAGTTGCTACAGCTGTACACAACATAACGCGTTTATCATACGCAGTACACAAAAACATGCTACATATGGCGTTACTACAAACCCGCTGTAAGGTCACACTTCAGTATCCCACATGTCATCCACACACACATGATGTACCTCAGGGGTAGAGGCCTATCATGGGGCTGTGCAACACTCTTCAACTCATAACACAGTTGTGTTAGGCAATGCTCCCTATTGAGCACCTCACAAACCCATGTACAAAGTGGCTGTGTAATTGTGAACGTAGCCATGGCACTGCAGTTCAGGTACAGCATGCTAGGCGGAGGTCTGTCACACATTAGCAGCCATGAGTGACCACACGATGCATGATGATGATGGCACATGGTACTACACCCCATCCAGTTACAGTGACCCCAGTACTACACATAGCAGTCATTGCTTTGCACCTCAGTGTTGTGTGTGTGCAAACATATGCACCTATACACAATATACATAGCATGTTGTGTGTGTGTGCTTACATATGCCAGTATACACAATATGCACAGCAGTCGCCATCTGTACAAAGTGTCACATATATGTCCTGGAATGCTACTGGGTGTATAGGTCACATGACACACATTGGGTATGTGTGGTGTTTAATGTTGCAACCATAACCACTGTACAACTGCCATGTTGAGCATTGGGATTCCTTCATGTCTACATGCACCAATCATCCCGTGTGTGTACATAGCATGCATGTGCTACACCTGTCCCCACTATTATCTACTATGGACACAGACACTATAATCACACATGGAAATCTATGTGCACAGATAACACATGCAGCCATGGTATGTATACTTGTGAGTGATGGTGCACAGGACATTGCAGAGCTGATAATACATGCAGATCAATGTTGCATCCATGTACACATTGTGTTCCAGGGTGTTACCAATCACTGAACAACTACACACATGCATCAAAGCCATGTATAATGTCATTAAATAGGGCCTTCTACACTTGCACTGCATGGTCTTGAGTAACACATATTCTGCATGCTGACACATGTGAGGTAACTGTTTGCCTTGTGATACTGGCACCCACCTTCACCCATTATTGAGTATGTGTTGGATTGCTGGTGTGTGTGTGTGTGTGTGTGTGTGTGTGTGTGTGTGTGTGTGTGTGTGTGTGTGTGTGTGTGCTGTAATGAGGGGTGTATTTGTGTGCATGTGTGCATGTGTGCATGTGTTCATGTGTGCATGTGTGCATGTGTTCATGTGTGCATGTGTGCATGTGTGCATGTTTTCATGTGTGCATGTGTGCATGTGTGCTAACATCATGTACAGATTGTAAAATGTGTTTCCTGTATTCCTCTCACAGGTGCTGAGTTTGGGGTGGCTGACAGCAACAGGGAACCTGAAGTCACTGCCACTAATAGTGGAGATGATGAGACATGTATTTTGGCACAGGAAGGTTTGACAGGGTCTGTCGTTGGTCCACCAATCGACAGTACACAGCGTTCAACCCCATCTATGCGCACACTCATACTGCCGATACATCCCTCATCACCAATGGCCTTAGCCGAGAGACAGCATACAGTTGGCATTGACCAGGAGAGTGTGGTACCCATGGCACTTGCATCCCCTCACAGTAGCCATAGCTGGATTCCTGGAATGGTACCACATAGGCGGATGTCCAGGGGTTCTCGGGGGAGCACCACTGGTCGTATTGCCCCTGGCAGACATGCCCCCAGACATATTACAACCTCCAGTATGTTCTAGGCTGTAATGCAGGCACAAGCAAGTATGGAAAGCTACACCAGACAGGGACTAAGGGCGCAGAGGGCCCATTACAGCGCTATCAATGACAGCATCCGTGACCTTGCCGGTGCCATCCGGAATTTCACAGAGGTCATTGACAGACGTTGGGGGGAGACAATAGATGCTCTCCACAATGTCCCTTCCATGAGCCAGGACCATGCTGGATGGGTGAGACCTCTATGCGGATGCATGCCAGGAACAGGAACAGCAACAGCTGGCAGTCGACACAGATGGCACACAGATCACAGCCGCTCCCGTAGTGGCAGTACCAGCCCCAGCAATGCTGGGGCTGGCCTGTCTATTGACCGTCCTGGTAGACCACGTGCACGTGGCTCTGGCCAGTCCCAGTAGGGACATGGGTCCAGCCATCATACCTCTGCCTCTGATGATAGTACCCAGTCAGGGTTGGTACCCGATACTGCCCATAGCACCCCTGCCAGGCACAGGTACTGTGTCTGTGCCCAGAGACAGTGATCTGTACAGCCTAGGAGGTACAGTTTGTGGCTGTCCCACAACCTCCCGTATATGGCAGCCACATGGTGGAGCTGTGTCCATGCAGACACACACACAGTAACCAAACTAGTAGGGCTCACACATACACACACACATTACATCAACATTGGCTCATGCTGTACTGCTGTCCCTCACACACACACACACACACACACACACACACACACACACACACACACACACACACACATACACACACACGCACATGTCAATTGGATGGGTCAATGTCGGGCTCTGGCAAACCAATAACACACCCTGTACATATGATGACACCTGTGCCACCTCCTGTCATCTGTAACATTGATGCAGGAACAGGCTAACATGGTTCTGATGCACAGGGTGACATTATAGCAGTGTAGCAGTATTAGCAAGTTGTCAACAGGAAAGTGTACTGATATCCTTGTAGGTATATCTGAGCAGGCATTATGCATCACAGCTCTAATTGTAAATGTAGCATTGTTTACATCAGTATTAGGTCTAAGTATGTATTGTCCACCCATGTGCCACTTGGCTGAAGTGTACAGTGTTGTCAGCATGTATTAGTGAGTGAACAGTACGTGTGTGGTGTGTGCATTACAGATTAGCAGGTGTACATCTGTGGACATGGTGGATGTGCACTCTCTGCATGTACATGCATAGTGGACACATGGAACATGTGACATACCCTGTTGTACACATTGTTAACATCTCATAGTATCTTTCGATGGCCAGTATGCATTCTACTACAGATATGTACGAACATGGGTACACATGTGTGTGTGACATGGGTCGACAGTATGCTGTGGGTGATATTGTTGATACATGTCAATGATTTGCAGTCTGGTAGTATACGCAACCTCAACAGCATGATTATAACCAATCATTAGATGATGTCCTGACAAATGACACACAGTTATAGGGAACTAAGTAACAGTTGAGTCCTTCTGGTACTATACTATAACAGTGACCACTGGTATTGACCACAACCCGTACCTGGGACCACACCTGTTTGGCATATAGCCTTCTTAGATACATGCAAACACACTAGGGATATGTCCATCCACATCTGGAAATGTATGCATTGGCCTACAATGCATTCCCTGGATGGGACGCATATCCTACACAAGGGTATCATACAGACAGATACCTGTTGTCCAATACATGCTGTATGGCAGTAAGCCAACTGTGGCATAGTCATCCACATTTACTATACATACTATCCTGACAGTACCACATAGGTGGTAGCCCTCAACATGTATGTTGGGTAACGATGTGTACATACAGCCACGTGTTATGTCATCTGTCCCTTGGTATCCACATATCCATAGGTATTTTGGAGTCCCTCAGTGTGTCACATAAGATATTAGGGGCCTGAATGCATATCCACAGGGCTGTTGTACACCTATGATGACTGTCCATTATTGCCAGTCATTGTTGTGTATGAACATGTCTGACATATACCCCAGGCATGTACCCTCACTCACAGTACTCTATAGTAACTGTCATGGGTGTGTGTGGCACAGATGACCTTGGACACAGATCACTACAGTGGCCGGGCTTGTCACATACATACATATGTGACGTATGATCTGAGAAGCAGTGGCACAATCTGTCAAAGGTAACAAATGTATTCATGTAGTATGCAGGCTTCACACCTATGTACTGATTGAGGTCACATGTGCACATATTTATTTGCCATGCAGATACCTGATGTGTGCAATGCACATACTGTTTTAATCATGGTATGTCATACCATAGTAAAAGCAAAACCCACACTGCATTGACCAACTGTGTCTCACACACACACACACACACACACACACACACACACACACATACTCAGCAATTGCAGGATTCAAACCCCTACCGAATTATGTTATGATACTCAAGATATACGCATTAACATGGCGCGCTACATGCTTTTCTGCGTGTTTTTTTTTTCTCCTGCTATATTTGTAGGATGCTGATATCATCAGACTTTCCAAAGAAGAATGTACCTCTTTTAATTTGTTTTCCCAGTCTCAAAAAAGGGCACTCCTCTCACAGGAAATCACACACATACACCCCCCACACACACACACTATCAGCGTTTGCAGAATTCAAACCCCTACCTATGTTATGATACTAGAGACATATGCATTAACACGGCAAGCTATATGCTTTACTGGGTGGTTTCTATTCTCCTGCTATATTTGTAGGATGCTGACATCATCAGACTGGACATGGTAATGTGTGCACACTTTGTTTTATGCAATCCCAGGAATGGGCCATGTGGGTCGGCAGGTGTCAACAGCTTGAACAGGAACCCATAATCCTCACCTTGTGTGATCTATCTGTGGACACATTTACATCCCTTCATATGTCAACACATATTTATGCACAGGTTGTTGGTTTTGTGGATATGACATGTGTCAGGGGTGTTGATAAAGGGCTATTCAAAGTCTATGTGGGACATGTGTAGCTCTGTTCAGTGATGTATGTCCTGGGTGTCTACCTTGCAAACAGTCTAGCATGTTTGGGAACCATGATCTGCACATGAACATACCACAGTTGGTAGGGTTGTGTGTTTGTCAGCTTCCAATAGCTCTGTGTATGACTTCAACCATGATGGACTCCATGGCCTTTCAGATCCAACTTCATAGGCTTACTGGACTATACTTCCCATGGTGTGTTGTGCACCTACACTTGTGGGGAGTGCCATATGTTGCTGTAACACATTCAACGGTTCCAGATCCTGTGGAGAGGGTGAGGCTCAACAGACTGTTCAGGTGCAGGGTCTGTTTGTTCTGTAGTTCATGCATGACACATATTGGGAAACTGTAATCCAATTGATGCCATGCTTTTGGCTTTGGGGGGAGCTGTTCAGCCATTCTACATATGACATCCCCTGGTATGATGACTGGGACTATGGTCAGTGGGTGGTGTGTATGTCTATATGGGCCTGTCTGACAGGATTGTCAGTATTGTCAGTCAGGTACAGTTGGCCCTGACTCAGGACATATATGAGTGTACATTGCTATTTATGACATAGCTGAAGGAGGTGTCATGATTCAGTCTGGAATCCTTCTCGGCTACTCTTTACAAAACACCAACAAACCTGAGCACTAATCCCTTTTACACACTTAACACCCTACTGATCCTTTGCAATCAGGCTATGGAGTATGTCAACATAATATCCTGCCATGTCCAGGGGTCGGTTTTGTGTGTACTCTCCAGTCCAGCTAGTGAATATTGTGGTTTTGACACATTGTCGCATCTGCCTCATGTACACAGACAGCCCTCTCCTCCCAACTCAGATATATGTGAGAGATGCACAAATATTGACATGCAAGAGGCTGAGCTCTCTTGACCCATGACTGGCATAGTCTATCAGGTGGAGAAGGTAACTACACACACCACATATCAGTCTCACATAAACCTATAGCGACAGCAATCAAGCAACATTATCACACATAAACATACTCGGAGGATCTACATAAACTCTGCCTAAGCAGCAGAGACCTCCAAAACAGACACACAAACAACTGCTACCCCACTACAATACCCACATATCACATAGTTCACAATGTCAGTGTGCCACACAGTCACTGCCCTTTGGGCTAAACAACACACCTAATACACTTGTAATAGGTGACACTTATTGTCAGACAAACTGACGTCCCTCTCACCAGGCCAAACAAGGGAACAGACACTTTGAGCTGTCTCTCGGGTGGCAGGATCCACAACATAACACATGCACTCAGGTCACTCCACAGCAAGTGCAGTACTGGCTCCAGCATTGTCCATGCTGGTGCGTACACCCTCAGATGTCCCTCCCTGGACCACATGACATGATACATAGAGGGACTTTCTGATCATGTAGCCCAGGCCAGTATGACCCTGACCTTGTCTAGCATCTTACATCCACCAAGTATGATTTTACAGTATACCAACAAACTGATCACATTTAACAGTTGGCTAACATATTGGTGTAATTCACAGGAGATACAGTGTCTGTCAGCCTGGGGTGACATGCTCGACATGCCACGTAGCTTCCCTATGGACAGTCTGCACCTGTCACCCTTGGACTTTCGAATACTGGCTAAGACAGTTGCTACCACTATACTGCCTTTTTTAAGCGGGGCTCAAAAGACAAACCCACCTCCATGATATTACAGAGTACATGACACTGAGGATAATGCTGCTCAACACCAGATGTGTTACCCTCAAATTGCGACCACTCAGGAATCTCCTCATTATGGACAACAGCGATATCTGTGCAATAACAGACACCTGATTCAGGCTCCCAAATGCATACCAGCTCTACCAGGTTATATTTCATACCATGCTTTCTGACCACAAAACTCAGAATGGCCAACACAAATAGGGGGAGTATCCATATACATGACAAATACACATACCTCCGGGTTGGTAGCACTGCACAAAGCATCACAGACCATACATATGCACCTAACATTGTGAATATCTGCCTTTTGGTTTGTTACCTACTACAGACCACCCTCCCAAACTCATGAACCACACTTGGCTTTCCTGGGAACACTGGACAATATGAAGGTCTCCCCAAACACCATTATATTGGGTGACTTCAATTACCCACACATTGACTGGGGATAGTACTCAGGCCCCAACACCCTCACCCAACAGTTGCTACTATTTGTACACTCATATGCTATGGCACAGCCAGTCATGACACCCACAAGTGGGGACAACATATTGGACATGATCATCACCAACATGGGGACTCTATGTTCCACACCTGAGATATACCCCTCATTGGTAAGGTCAGAACATACATTTATCTCACTGGACATCCATATCCCATCCACACACCCATCCTGGGTAATCTTGGTGAACTTCTCAAAAGCAAACGTCACACTTCTCCAAACCAAGGTGGTATCCTTCAGAGACCCTGGGACAGTGGTAAGTATGGATCTGACTGCTGAATCCTTTACATACACATTCTATGGACACCTAGTGGACTGCATGGATTGTGCTATCCCAAATAACAACTGGACTCACTCCTCCAATGGCAGGGGACCTGTCTGTTAGACCCTGTCCATTAATAAGCTATACAATGAAAGGAGGATGCTACTACATGATAGAGCACAATCCCAGACAGGGAAGGCATCTGTAATCTGTAATACCAGACAGCTACAATCACTCATGTATATATGTCAGGCCCGCTTCTCACGGACAATTGCACCAGACACGTAGGACACTCACAAGCCCTTCCTCAGTTAATTCAGGTATCTGGGTGGACACTCACTGATATGCTGTGAGTTACTGCATACTGACTAAACATACCCTGAACCCACAGACATTGCCAACATCCTGGCAAACAGGTTCAGTGCAGATGTCTCCCTCCCATCCCCCCTAAGGAGCTACTGTCCATCCTAACAGAGTGTAACCTCTCTGACATCACAAATAAACAGGTGAGTGCTGCCCTCCCCACAGCGGACAACACAGCATCAATGGGACCAGACAGTGTCCTGGCCTGTGTCTTACACAGGTTTCATGACAGACGTAACCCTCACATTACATCACTGTTCAATATCAGAGTTACTGCAGGATATGTACCCACGGAATGGTGTACAGTGATAGTGGTCCTGCTCCACAGAGTTGCTGCCACAATGAACCACAGACAATATTGGCTTATAAGGCTAGCTAGCCTGTTCTGCAAAGCTATGGAGTGTATTGTAATGGGACTCATGCACATAGACATCGGGAACCTACAAACACTGGGTCCTACACATTTCAGCGTTGTTGTGGGCAGATCTTGCCTCCTGGACCTGTTCGTATTCTTTAAACAGTTACCAGGTCCATCGGTGTAGGGATGGTCTTCCACACAGCCTGCCTGGACCTTGCACAACCCTTCGACACAATACCCCACTCGGCCATTATGCATAGGCTCACCGGCATCAATATTGACACATATCTCACACGATGGATTTCTACCTCAATTAGGGATAGCACCCACATACTCAGTATTGCAGGTGCCATGTCTGACTATACACCAGTTACACATGGCATCACACAAGGCTCAGTCCTGGGACCTCTCTTGTTCAGTATATATTTGTGTGACGTACGGCTAACACAGCAGGAATATGGGTGACCATGTTTGCAGATGACTGCAAACTGGGTGCCATAATCAACTCTCAGGCTGGCACATGCATACTCAAACGGGGTCTCACAGAGATAGGATGACTAGTGCCTGAGCCATGGACTACAGCTAAATGCCATTAGTTGCATAGTCATCCCCTTTGGGAATAACAACATGCCCACACATTACCACATAGGTAATAATCCATTACATACGGTAGTAGTTGTTACGGGTTTGGGGACACAACTTGTTTGTACTCTCGCCTTTGACAATCATGTTGCCAAAGTGTTTAGATAGAACATCTATATAGCCCACCTTATCCCATATGGTTTCACATGTTGATCAAGTGAGGTCATTGTGCCCCAATACTCATCACGACCATGGTTGGTTACAATGCCACATTTTTGATGTACCTTACCTGACACCTGCAGCAACTGTAATGGCCACAAATGTTCCACAACAAGCAGATGTAGGGACTCACATGGATGCCCTGCACAGTTCAGATACAGTAACTCCAGCTCTACTCAGTCGCGTACCACCTACACGGATGTGTTGTGTGCCTGTAGTTTAATGGACATGCTCTACCTCAGGATATCCGACTCCCTTGGAGCTACACACTCCAGGGACATATATCTCAGCAGAGATGTTAATGGGACATGCTGGAGGGACAGATTCTTATCCCAGAGGCTCCACTCACTCCGGATTGTAAACCCGGTTTTGCATGGGCAGAGCCACCCATTGACTACCTACAGGAGACATCTTGACAAGTGGATGGGTGATCGTATGTTTACCCATGGGATATCTTCTGGGTCCCTGCTAGACAGAGGCACAATACACTAAACGTAAATGGGCTATCTTGTGTGACCTATTATTCACAGGCACAGTGTTCTACTTTGACAGGGTTGCAAAAGCCAAACACACTCTGGCTAGGCTTGTACATGCCCTAGGGTGGATAGGCTAGTATCGACCTCTGAACCTATGCTAATGTTCAGGATGCACAATGTTTATTGCTGATACTGTTTGCAGGTTTTATCGTCTTTGCTTTCCCACTTTCTATGAACAACTTAGGTATCTGCAGAACATATTTGATAATGACAGGGTTCCACTATATTATATATGTGTCTGTTGTCCTATAAATGTGTGCACAGGGCAGATTGCTGGATAGTGAGAGGTTCCTGGGTTAACACATGCAACTGCCTGATATGTGTGGCCCACTGCTGTACTTCAACATGGCCTAAGTGTGTGAACATGCCCAGTTCAGACTGTCAGTGTTCTGTTGCCTGACATGTGTCTCATTTATTCAAGTGTGTGAGCATGCCCAGTGGGACCTTTCAGTATGTTGCTGTCTGAGGTCCACTACATCTGTTGATGTATGTGTACATGTCCAATATTAACATTTCTACTGTGTGTGTTGAATGTCAGGTTCTATTCTTACTGCGGGACTCACCTTTGTGTCATAACTCGACAGGGATTATGCTATGCCTGCAGGGTTTCCATGGAATACTTAGCATAGACTTATCAACATTTCTTCATACAGGTTAACCACTGCAATACTGTCATGGCTTAGTGGTTCAGTACTATGACTATAGTGTACAGTATCCTGGGTTTGAGGCCCATCACCGCTTTATATTTTCCTACTGAGCAGACCAGACTTCTTAATGGCCAGTAGAGCAAATATGAGCATGTTGCCTTTTGTTCAGCTATGCCCTACTTAGGTTCATAGGTTCACACTAGGCTATCTGACCTGAGGCATTTACAAGCCTAGCCAGAGTGTGTTTGGCTTTCGCCACCCTCTGAACTGATTTTACTGTGGCCTTTTTAAGGTTAGTTTACTGTGCCTCTGTCTAGTAGTGACACTGATGTAATCCCCATGGTAAACCTACGATCTCCCATCCAGTTGTCAAGATTCCTCTTGAAGAGAGTCAGTGGGGGGCTCTACCTAACATGGACTGGGATTCTATTCCAGAGTGAAGGGAGCCTCTGGGTTAGGAATCTGTCCCTCCAGCATGTCCAATTTATTTCTGTGCTCAGGTTCATGTCCCTTGAGCGCATAGCTATACAGTATTTGGATTTTCTGAGGTGGAGCATGCTCATTAATTCCGGGTTGGACATGGCTTTATACATCAGGCATAGATCACCTCTAAGTAGGTGGTATGCAACTGAGTAGAGCTGTAGTTTCTTTAACCGAGCAGCATATGGCATCTGTTTGAGTCCCATGATCCTATTTGTGAGGTACTTTTGGGGTCTTTCTAGTTGCTGCCGGTGTCAGGTAAGATACATCCCAAATGGGGCATTGTATTCAATTATGGGCCTGATGAGGGATGAATAAAGGGGCACAATGACCTCCCTCGATGTAGATGTGAATCCTTTCATGATAAGGTGGGATATATAGACGGTCTTTCTAACCAATTTGGCTATGTGGTTGTCAAAGGGGAAATTACTGTCAACTTGGGTCCCTAGGTCCTTAATTATTTATTCCATACTTAATGGATTCCCGCCTATGTGGTAATTTGTGTGCACTTTCTTTTTGCCAAAGGGTATGACTATACACTTTTTAGCATTTAGCTTTAGGCCATGGCTCTGGCACCTGTTATCCATCTCTATGAGACCCTTTTGGAGGATGCTTGTGTCAGCTGGAGAGTCAATTATGGCACCCAGTTTGCAGTCATCTGCAAACCTGGTCAGCCACAGTCCTCCCGTGTTAGCCTGTACCTCTGAAAAATATATGCCGAACACAAGAGGTCCCAGGACTGCACCTTGTGGGATGCCACTTGTAACTGGTTTAGAGTCTGACATGGCTCCAGCAACTCTGAATATGTGGGTTCTGTCCTTGAGCCAGTTTGCAACCCATCTTATGACATAGGGGTTTATATTTAAGCTGGAGAGCTTATCTATGATGCCCGAGTGGGGTATTGTGTCGAAGGCTTTTGCGAGGTCCAGGTAGGCTGTGTGGACTACCTTCCCCTCATCAATGGCTTTGGTGACTGTTTCAAAGAAATATACCAGGTTTAAGAGGCAAGATCTGCCCTTAACAAAGCCAAATTGGGTAGGATCCAGTGTCTGTAGGTCCCCGATGTCTTTGTTTATGAGTTCCATGATGATCCTCTCCATAGCTTTGCAGACCGGGCTAGTCAGGGTTATGGGGCGATAGTTTCCAGGGTCCATAGAGGCACCACCTTTGTGGAGTGGGACCACTGTTGCTGCACACCATTCTTTGGGTACATATCCTGTAGTAAGGCTGAGATTGAACAGCAGCTGTACGTGGGGGTTTAGCTCTTCTTGGAGTTCATGTGGAACGCAGCCCGGGACACCATCTGGTCCCATTGATGCTGTGTTTTTTGCTTTGGAGAGGGTGGCTCTCACCTGAGCATCTGAGATGTCAGGGAGGCAGCACTCTGCTGGGATAGGTATTTGCTCTTTAGGGGGGGAAGGGGGTTAGAAGTTTGCACTGAACCTGTCTACCAGGATGTTGGCAATGTCTGCGGTTTCAGTATATTTATTGTCATTTTGGACCAACTATGAGCATATCTGGGAGTTGCCACCCAGGTTACTAACATAACTAAAGAGGGCCGTGTGATTATCTTTAGTGTCTTGTGCAATGTTTCTCTCGAAGCTGGCCTTGGATGATTTTATGAGGGATCATAGTTTTTTGCTAGTACTGATCAGAGATGCGTTCCCTTTTAGGGATTTTGCTCTATCAATTTGAGGGTAACACATCTGGTGTTGAGCAGCATTATCCTCCTGCTGTTGTACAGCTTATTTATGGCTGGAGTCCACCAGGCAGGACACTTGCCTTTGGATGATTTGGTTTGGTTTTGTTTTGGATAGCATGATCCATGCATTCCTGAAGGTGTCCATAGAATGCATTTATAAAGGATTCTGCAGTTTGAGCCATACTTTCCACTGGCCCAGGGGTCTTGAAGGATTCCTCTTCAGTTTTGGAAGTGTGACATTAGCTTTTGAGAAGTTTTTCACTGTGTCTTAATGGGCTGTGGGTGGGATCAGGATGTGGATATCCAGTGGAATTAATTTATGGTCCGATCTTACCATTGAGGGGAATACCTCTGGTATGGAACAGAGAGTCCCCATGTTGGTGATGACCAGGTCCAGTATGTTATCCCCTCTTGTGGGGTGGTGACTAGTTGTTCCATAGCATTTGAGTTTATAAATTCTAGGAACCTTTGGCCTAAGGTGTTGGGTCTTGAGTGCTGCTCCCAGTCAATGTTTGGGTAGTTGAAGTCACCCAATATAATGGTGTTTGGAGAGACCTTCATATACTTTGACCCAGCTTGTCCAACATTGCTCAGTATTAACCAACAGTGCTGGACATTGCCCAATATTACTCAACATTGACCACAGTTGTGCTAGTTGGTGTGTGCTGGTGGTAAATGTTGTTTATCACTGCTTTATATTGCTTAACACATGTCAATCATGCCTCAGGTGGTGCTGCAGGGCTGGCTATGTCGGATGCACATACTACACTCCCTATACATGTTTGGAAGCAGGTGGTGTCAACTTAGGCATCCCTTTTACTATATGTGCGAGTCAGAGAGAGATATAATTTCCAGGGTTCCTACTGAGCCAGTGTATGTCCTATACGTTGCCTCTTTGCCAAGGCCAAAGCATACTAGGCATGCCTCCTTCTGCCTACTGGGGCAGGCTCAGGTTGTTCCTCCTCTGAGTCACGCTCTGCCTGTGATGGCCTTGGCAATGGTGGGGGGCTGTTTGGCCCAGGCCTATGCTGGTCCTGCTGCAGCTGTTTTCGCAGGATCATATTATGTAGCATAGCACATACCATGACAATTTGGGTACATGTAGTTGGTGAGTACTGCAAGGCTCCAGCAGATGTGTCCAGGAACTGGAACCGTGACTTGAGCAGCCCAACCACACGCTCGATTACATTTCCTGCTTGTGTGTGTGCCTCATTATGGCGTTCCTGTTCAGGTGTGTGTGCATTTCTGATGGGTGTCATCAGCCTCAACTCCAGTGCATAGCCAGCATCCCCCACTAGGTAACCATGTGGGATGTCCCCATTGGCAAATGTCTGGTACAGCTGCGTCAGATGCCAGATATTGGAATCATGGTAGATTCCAGGTTAGCCAGCACACACATTCAGTATTATGCCCTGGGCATCACACATGACCTGGCAGTTGATGGAGGGGAAGCCCTTGCAGTTGAAGTAGACCCTACCCCGCTCACTGGCTGGTGCTTTGATGCATATGTGCGTGCAGTCTATTGCACCCACTACCTCAGGGTATTCTGCTATTTTCTGGAAGAGATGCATATTGCTGGCCAATTCCTCATGGGAACTGGGGAAATATACATGATCACTGACACGTGCTGACGTGGCATTCAGGAACTGGTGCAGTACCCTAGATGCTGATGCCTGAGATATCCCCATCATATCACCAGTTGGTCTCTGGAAGGTACCTGTTGCTAGTATTCTTAGGCCAGCACATATCTTGGTTTCCACTGGGATGGGTTCCCCTCTGTTGGTTCTGTGTGTGAGGTGTGGCCTGCACAGCTCAACAATTTGCTGCAAGAGGTCTCTGTCCACTCTATAGTGCTCCACTATCTGCAGCTGATGTAGCCCTTACCCTGGGCCTGTACACTCTTCTCCGTCTCCTCACTGTGGGTTGTCCAGCAACATTTGCATTATCACCACCCTCAGCATGTTGCATATATCGCCTTATAACAGCAATGGCAGCCCCTAACATTTCTTTGTCTCAGTGAAGCTTTTTTCAGTTTTCACTTCTATTAGCTTACTGCAGTGTTGCAGTGTCTCTTGAGAGAAACATAATGGACTGTTGTTTGCAGAGTTTTAAGTGCTGGGATGGGCTGGGCTAGTGTACTGCCTGTGTAATTGCCTGATTCTGATTGTTTTGACCTGCTAGCTCTGCTAGTACTCCCTGGTAACTTCTTACTATTTTGATGTGCTTCCTTTATCCTTTCGGTTTCCTCAGGGGGGAGCGCCACGTACACAAGCGGAAACATGCTCACAGCAGCTCACAAGTGCGCACACATGCTTACACAGAGTAAAACTTGCTTATTCTTGTTAAAATGTGCACACACCGGCGCAAACACGCTTACAACTGTTTACACAGCCTTACATATGCTTACTCCGGCTTACATGCGTGCATACACGCTAACACACGCGCACACTGTCTTACTCGGGTTTACTGGTGCGCACGCGTGCATGCATGCTCAGCAAGAAACTTTGGTGTTATCCACGGCATACACCTTCGATTTCTTTACTTTACCTAGCCTACCTGTTGACACACCTCTTTCAATGATATGTAAATGCCACCTGACACATGCCACTCAGCTCCAATGAGCTTCACTTCTTTCATACATGCCCCCCCTCGTGATGTCACCTATCTTCTACTCTGTTACTCCCCTTATCCTACTCCTACTCACCACTGACTGTGCTCATTTGCTATGTAAACTTGCGATTCACTATCCTAACCACCATTTTCATGGGATTGCCTACTAATGCTTGGTTACATCTCTTAGACTGAGCTTCCCCCCTTAGCAACCTCTACTCGGTGGCCATGTTGTCTTCAGCCTTCCATTCACTTGCATTGTAAATTCATATGAGCTATAAAATCCACATTTGTGGATCATAATTATTGATTTTCTGGTTTTTAGGGTGCAACGTCTTTGCCCAGTGCTGTGCTACGCTTAAACCCCGGAGATCGGGATGAAAAAAAAAAGTTATTTATTTTTATTTTGCATCAGTGAACATTGCCAATGGCCGTATTTTTGGCCATTGGTATGCTTCCTCCTGTAAATGCATCTTTTTTTTGTAGCTGTCACAGCTCCATTTTGCTATTTGCAGAACCGTACTCAGTTGTCAACTGAGTACATTTCTGCAAATAACACTACTCCTACTCGGACAGGTTTGAGTTTGCTAGATCGCAAATTTACCTCATTTGCATAGCTTTCACCTGCAGTTGAGGTAATTTGCATATCCAAGCCCTGTTTGTGTAGGACTAGTTTAAGGAGCTCTGTTACATGCCCCTACCGGCTCTTCCTGGATTGCTCAGCGGACATGTTGGCTGCATGGAGTCTTACTCTACTCTTAGACTCAGTGCAAGCCTTCGTGAATCCGGCCCACTGACTATAGAGACACAAACCAGATTACATTCCACCATATATAAGCAAGGGGGCAAGCCCCACTGCACCCCTCATACCCCCTGCTACTTAAATATATCAACTCCAAGATTGCACTTCACTACACTATCATGAGTTATGTTGTAGTATAGCAAGTTAAAATGGAATGTTACTAGGGTTACAACAGGCAGTCATGAACACATGATGATATGTTTGCCATTTTTTCTGTGGTGTGCTATCTTGGAGTTTATATATTTAATTAGTAGGTGGTGCCCATACTTGATGAAAAGTGCTATCCTTTGTCTTGTATGTGTCTCTCTGTGTCCTTGTACTGGAATATTGTCATTCTTTGTGTGCTGTATATTTTCACTATTTTGTGATTCAAGATTTTGGGTTCCAGATTATGAAGTTCAGGATTGGGATATTTCAGGTTTATGAAGTGAAACTATATATATATATATATATATATATATATATATATATATATATACATTCATACATATATATATATATATATATATATATATATATGTGTGTGTGTGTGTGTGTGTGTAACTTCATACACCTTATTGCAAACAGTCAAAATAAAAGTCAAATTCCCCTATATAATATTTGATGGTGTTATCCAGCTCGATGTCTGGATGTGGTAGATGGACTGGTGGCAAGACCTGTGCAAAGGCCCACCATGAGCTGGACTGCAGTTCCCAGTCTGTCATGTCCATAGACTGCTGAGAAAGGACAATTTCACTGAACGGGTTGGGGCTGGAGCTCCTGTGTACTTGGTAGCTGTACTTGAATATCTAATGGCAGAAATTCTAGTTAGCTGACAATGCAACTTGAGATAATAAATAAAAGGATATCAGCACTTGCAGTTGTTAGCTTAGTAAACACCTATGAACATATGAACATCTGATATTCTGAATTACATATTTACTTTCATCCTTAACTGCAGGCCCATGTTCTGAAAAATATATACATTCCATGGTGCCAATTAACTCTTTTTTCCACCTCATTCATACATTTTCAGGTATAGTAAAAGTTTTAAAAGTAACCTTGTAAAAGTCTTGTGTCCCTAAGTGCATTAATGTGCTTATGTTCTACACTTTAAGTCCCAAAGGTTTAATAATACTGTCCATAACATCATTCCTGTTAATAGTTTCACTTTACATTGTTTTAATTCTTTCCACAGTCTTGAATACTGGTTTTGCTGTGCTTGCATCAGTCTTTGTCTTCTTTCAGCTTCAAACATAGCATTTATCTTACCTTCTTCTTCCCTTATGGGCTAGCAGAATTAAAGGGCCATTTGCCATCATGCTAACTGACCCTCCTTGTCTTCTAGATTAGCACATTTAAAGTAATCTGCCATCACTGTGCTACAATATATATATTATCACAAACATAGTTGTGATACCTCCCTCTATTCTAACTTGCTATACCAGCCTGCTTTTCTAATAGGCTCCTACATTTTTCTCTGCTTCATCTCACCTTAAACATTCTTGACTCACCTCTACTGGCAGCTCTGCTGATTGCTTCTCCTCTAGCTCTCCACTCTGTTTGTTCCCACTCCGTTCACCCTTCGGGCTCTCTCCGCTCCCCTACCCTACCCCCAAATCCCACCCACCCCCAGTGGTCCTAAACTTATACTTTGCTGACCACTCCCCCTTCCATTATTCTCCTATCACTTACCTCTTTAACACTAAGCCACTCCCTTTACTCTATCTCCTGATTACTTACTTAGCTCCCACTTAACTCTTTATCACTTAGCCTCTCCCTTTACTCTATCCCCTAATTAAATGTACTATAGTCCCTCTCTGTTCACATCCTCTGCTCTCTAGTACTATACCTTAGGACCCTACTTATCTAAGTCCCTACTAATTCCTCACTAACCCAACATATAACCTACTTAACCTCTTTAAACTTTCTCCTTTACTTATTTTAACACCTACCTTCAAGCTACTCCTTACATACAGTCTCTTACCATGCCTCCAACAAATATAACAATACTCACCACCTCCTTGCTCTCAGCTATCATACTAGCATCTCTTACCATTCCTTATTCACTTACCTCCTATGAATATCTCTCTCTATCTGAACAAAACCTCTACAGCCAACAGACTTTACCCTATTCACTCACCTTCTCCATTAACCATTGTAACATAACATGTTACTATACTTATTTGTTACCAAAGTTCCATAGAACAACCCATTTCACTTACTACTCTAAAAAAAAGACCTTCAATAACCTATATAAATTTCTAAAATCACTCAGATACCTCCAGCAACACCCCCTCCTAGATGGTGACATTCATCCAAATCCTGGACCCTATACTGACTCCACCACTAATCCTAACAAGTTTACAGCTCCTATAGTTTCTAATATTAAAAAAAATCTAACTCCCTCCTGATAGCTCACCTTAACATTAGAAGTATTAATAATAAACTTACCCATCTGCATGCACTCCTTGATATACACTCATTCGACATTTTTTGTCTTACTGAAACTTGACTAAAACCAACTACTCTAGACCAGGAAATCAGTCCTCCTGGCTACAACATCCTCAGAAATGACCGTAAAATAAAAAAAAGGTGGGGGTATAGCCATTCTCTATAAATCAAACCTTAAAATTTCCACAATAAATGTGCTTCCATCACTAGACACCAAATCTGAAACCCTATCCATCAAACTTGAAATGAATAACTCCAAATCTATCTATATAATCTGCATGTATTTACCCCCAGGTAATAACACAAATTCTCTAGAGAACCTACTGAGCCACCTCTCTATCCAACTACCCCAGGAGACTATTATACTTGGTGATGTTAACATAGACTGGTCTACTTGCAATTCCCCAAACCCTACCAACCATATAAACCTCTTTGGGTTCTCACAACTAATAACATCTACTACAAGAATCCATAAATCCAGTAAATTGGAAAGTACTTTGGACTGGATCCTCATTAATAGCCACCCTAATTCTTATACTCCAGGAACACTCCCAGATGACATCAGTGACCACATACTTACCTACATTATTAGAGAAAAAGTCCATACTGCAACTACTCATCAACTCAAAACCTCCCGCTTAAAAAAATTATTTAATTCAGACAGCTTCATAACTGAATTAAAAGCATGTGACTGGTCACCACTAACCTATCTAAAATTAGACGAAGCTGTTACCTACTTTAATACTAACTTTCTTCAAATCCTAGACTCCCACGCACCCTATCGCACCACTAGAATAAAAACAAAATCTGCCCCCTGGCTCACACCACAAACCAGACAAAAGATACTACTCAGAAATAAAATCTGGGCTAAATGGAAATCTACCAAATGTCCTACAACCCACCTCCAATTTAAACAGCTAAGAAATGCTACAAAGAAAGATATTCTTATAGACAAAAAAGACTACTACCTACATCTTCAAAAAAACAATCAACAAACTCCACAAAAATTCTGGTCTGCCATAAACAAACTCCTTCAGCCAGGTCACACTACTACTCCAGACCCAATCGGTTTCAACAAAAGTAACTCCAACCTGATCCCTGATGCCTTTAATAACTACTTTACAGAAGCCATTCAAGCCCTGGCTAATTCTTTACTGCCCATTGCTGTATCCCAAACAAATACCTGCAATCCTACATCACCTACCTTTCAGATACAACCTGTATCTACAGCTCTCATCTGTAAGCTACTTAAAAAATTAAAACCTTGCACCCCTTCTGCTGACCAACTCCCATCTGAATACCTACAAATAGCTGCAAAAGCCATAGACTATCCAATTTCTATCCTTATTAACAGAACTATCTCTGAAGCCAGAATCCCTACGCTATGGAAGATATCTCATATCATCCCTTTACATAAAGGAGGACCATCTACAGAGCTTTCTAACTTTCGCCCTATTGCTTTACTCTCTCCATTAGCTAAGATAATGGAAAAATGCATTCACAAGCAACTACTTAACCACTTACTACAAAATAACCTATTGGCTAACTGCCAACATGGCTTTAGGCCATTTCACAGCACATCTACTGCCCTTTTATCCTTTACCGACTCTATATACAAAAATCGCAACAACAACTCTTTCTCTTCTGCTCTATTTATCAACCTGTCAAAAACCTTTGACATGGTAAACCACAACCTGCTGCTTGACAAGCTAAAGGCTCACTCTCTCAATCCCCAAGCCATACAATGGTTTAGATCCTATCTGGAAAATAGGCAGCAAGCAGTACTTTGGCATAACAGTCTATCCTCACTACTTCCTGTAAATATTGGAGTCCCCCAGGGCTCCATCCTAGGTCCCCTACTCTTCTCCTTATTTATCAACAACTTACACATCAACATACCTCAAGCCACCTGCATTCAATATGCAGATGACTCCACATTAATATGTACAGCCAATGATATATCCTCTCTCCATTCCCTCACCCAAACTGTTTTTCAGAATGTTGAAAACTGGTTTATGCAACACTGCCTCATCTTAAACCCAAAAAAAACAAAGCTATTGCTTTTTACTCCTACTCATAAATCATCCACTCCTTTCTTCTCTATAACCTCTAACAATGGTACCAACATCTTCCCAGACACTACAACCCGTCTACTAGGGGTAACTATTGATAATCATCTCAATTATGATGAACACATTAACTCCACCATTAAGTCTGTTAACAGAAAATTTGGCACCCTCTATAGAATAAAAATCTTCCTTACCCCCTCTGCAAGGAAAACAATTGCTCAGACCCACCTCATTTCCACCCTTTTTTATGCCTCTGTCATATATACCAACCTATCCAAAAGCAACCTCTCTAAACTCTCCACATGTTATAATAGCATAGCTAGATTTATCACAAGTTCCCCCTTTAAAACTCACCACTGCCTTAACATCAAACAACTAGGGTGGCTAGAACTGCAAAACCATATACTCTTTCAACAATTGCTTATAACACAAAAGATTCTACACCTCCATAACAACACTCCTATCCTGTCTAATCTTATTACTCCTTACACTAATCTACCTACATTACGCTCTGCTAACAAGCTCCTAGTTTTATCCAACAAAGCTAATAACAAAGCCGGATTCTCTTTTCGCTAACACCATAGGTAAATTCTGGAATCAACTTCCTGCTGAATTATCTACCATTACTTCTACTTTTCTTTTCAAAAAACATCTTAAAGAACATCTGAAAACACACTGGCTTTGTCCATGTACTAACCCCCACTGATATCTTTTTTCTTCCATTCTATATTCTTAACTCTATCCCTACTCCTGTATCCACTGCCTTCAATTCTACTCCTACTCTCCTATAATGAGAATAAGATACATTTATTATTCCCTTTATCTAACAATTGCTCATACCTTTCTAGTGTGATTTGTAAGAAAAAAAAATTGTTTATTTTTTCTGTATAGAAGTGCTTAGTTCAAATTATTTAGTATTGCCTAGTTTTAATTCTGTAGAATTGCTTAGTTTAATTTTTACTATAAATTTTCTTTTTTTTTTCATATAGAAATTTACTATTATAACCATTCAGCTGACCTCTACTAGCTCTGTATTGTGAGTAATTCTGGTCCTGAACTTTGTTAACTTTGTCAATTTCCTGTTTGGAGCTTTTCTCCCCGGGCCTCTACTGAAAATGGACATATATCCAGCTAGACTAGCCCGGTCAACAAATGTAAAATAAAATAAAATAAATAAATAAATAATAAATTGTCACATGCAGTTTGACCATTTGGAAGTAGTATATGTATATGTGTGTCTATGTCTGTGTGTGTGTGTGTATGTGTGTGTGTGTGTGTGTGTGTGTGTGTGTGTGTGTGTGTGTGTGTGTGTGTGTGTGTGTGTGTGTATGTGTGTGTGTGAGACAGACTGGGAAGATGGAGTGGACATTCAAAGAAGCACTTCATGTATACACATATATACAGCTCCCCTTGGAATTAATATGTATATATCAGCTGGGAGCCATGATATGCAGAGATAGATAGATAGATAGATAGATAGATAGATAGATAGATAGATAGATAGATAGATAGATGGATAGATAGATCAAAAATTGCCAAAGATCCTCCTGTCAAATGATTCCAGTTTTTCAATCCTGTCATGGAGTACTGCTGCTAGAATCAGGGTCAGAACATTAGGAAAAGTGAGAAAAAAATCTAAGGTGCATGAGTGAAGTTAACTTCAGTATTTAAATAAAAATAAATCAAGTGAAATGCACAAGCAGTTGTCTCTTAATATGATCCTCTACTCAACAGCAGCATTCAATGTACGCATTTGTCCAGAAAGCTTTATCAGATCGCATTCTATATAGTGATGTTCTGAACTTATACTTCAGTCAGATTCACAAAAAAAAAACAAACAAAAAACTAAAATAAAACTATAGTGTAAAATTGCATTCAGAGTTGCTACATTTAAAGAAATCCCAGTCCCTTCACACCACACACTTCAGAGACCTCAACTTCATTACCACAATCAACAGAGCTTGCTGGAGGGACAGGTTCATAACCCAGAGATTACTCATGCTATGGAATAGACTTCCCATGCATGTCAAGCAGAGCGCCTCACTGGCCTTCTTCAAGAGAAATATTGACAAGTGGATGGGAGATAGAAAATTCACCCCAGGGATCAGTCCAGTGGCTCTACTCAACAGAGGCACTGGGAACTAAGGTCAGGTGTCACGATGCCAGGGTAATCCTATGGGCTAGGCTTGTAAAGGCTCCAGGGTCATTAGCCTAGTACACACCTATGAACTTATGAACCTATAAACTACTGTGGATAAGGGGTTGTAAATGCCTTGGATACAAGCTAATAATGTCTATGAATGTGCTGACACGAGTAGGGAGCATGAGTCAGGGTTAGCCAGAAGCCAATACACACTCTCTCTCACATGGGCGCGCACGCACACACACACACAGACACACACTCACACACACACACACACACACACACACACACACACACACACACACACACACACACACACACACACACACACAAACACACACACACGCACACACACTCCTTCTTTGAGATTCCACATAATCTTGTATCAGCTCCATCCAACCTCCATACACACAAAAATACACATACACTGATTTATTACTCTTGCTCCTAAACTCTATTTTTGCTCCTCCTCTGTCTTTCCTCAGTGTTGCCATTCTCTGTTGTTACAATTAACAGTCTCCATGTTATTTTTATGTCTTGTTCTTCCCACCTTGCTATCTTCCTCTGCTCTTGTTTTTTTTTTGTTACACTCCCAACTTTCTTCTCATACACTCAACCAAGCAAGGAACCAGCCAAAAGCTTTATAAGGGTAGTGACACATTTAGACTATATATTATAGGTGTCAAAAAGCAATACATTCATAGTGTAAATATTACAATGATGATGAATCAGGATATTTTTAAAAGTGGTTCATATGTTTTTAATAATATTATACATTGTATTTATTTTATTTACACGTACTGAAATAGTGTAATTTTTTTAAAATGGGGGAACTAGTGATTGATTGAAGCTGTTTTTTTATTGGGCATTTTGAATTTGCTGGTTATATTTAAGGAACAGTTAAAATATTATCAACTTGTTCTGATGAAGTCTGACATCTGTTGGGTGAAAGCACTTAACTGTTACTATTTTATTTCTGTGTGATTGTAATTGCTGTTGCCAACTCTTTTAACCTTATATTGGGTTAAATTGCTGCTACTATTTGTGTTTATGGTGTGCTGAGTCGAACACAGTACAGTAAATTAAAGTTTCTGCTTCCAGCTGTGGAGTCTTTGTTTCTTTTTCTTCTCACACAGTTATTTCCTTCAACTGATATCCCGATTCTTAGCATCACAGATGTTTTCTAATTACAAGGTCTTAATCTCCAAATCCTTCTGTCTTTCCCTTCTGCTTTACAGATATATTTTCAAAGTCCTTCTGTTTCACCCATTTCATTCCTCTGACTGTTCTCTGCATAAAGTCTATTGGATATTGTATTAATGGATCAGTGGATTCTGCCTTGCTTATAGTACAAAGTCCTCTAGCAACCAAATATAGCATGTTTATATTTGCCATCTGATTAATATCATATACCCCTCATTTACCACTACTGGGTATGACTTCTGTATTTATATTTGTGTTGTGTTTGCTAATGTAGTATACCTAGTTTACTCTTCATACATTTGATCTTCTTAATATCCATAATATATATATATATATATATATATATATATATATATATAGATAGATAGATAGATATACAGATATATGATTGAAGTACTTTTTATCTAAACTCAACATATTGAAAATAAAGTTATCCTAACTCAACTTATCTAAACCAGCAAAACTCAAAAATAAACTTTATTATACAGTGTAAAATGGTTTATTTTTCATTTGTATGATTTTTCTTACAAATGTATAAACAATATTGCATTTACTTTACTACAGTGGCCTGGACTGTGTGAGCTGGTAGTGTACTTTCAGTGATTTTTTTCTCTCTTTATTCTGCTGTTGTGTGACCATGGAGTTGTTTTATTTATATAAGTTAGGGGGTGTGGGGGTGCAAGGGGGTTGTTTCCTAAAAAAAAAACATTTTTTTCGGTTTAGATGACCTGATTTTAGGTTAGTCTATATGGGGGTGCAAGGGGGTAACTTCCTAAAAAAAAAACATTTTTTTTTCGGTTTAGATGACCTGATTTTAGGTTAGTCTATATCTATATCTATATCTAGCTATCTGTCTATATATATATATATATATATATATATATATATATATATATATATATATATATATATATATATATATGGATCCCTATCAGAATTAAAAAATCGGGTTCCTATTACATAGTCGAACTTTTACAAATTTGAATGCTATATGGTCGAAACCATATGTTTGAACTTGTAAAAGTTCGAATATGTAAAAAAAAAATTAGAAAAGAAAAAAACATAACTAACTGTTGTAAGCAGGGGCATAAGCCCCCATGCACCCCCTCTCCCCCGCTCTTTAAATATACCAACTCTGAGATTGCACTACAGTGCAAAAAGGTTAGATTTCCCTTTACTGTACTGTAGTGTGATCTCTGAGTTGGTATATTTAAAGAGCAGAGGGTGTGGGGGGCACAGGGGGGCCCTCCCTGCTTACAGCAGTTAGTTTTGTTTTTTTCTTTTTTTCTTTTTTTTTTTACGTGTTCGAAGTTTTGAAACTTCGAACATAAGGGTCCGACTTTATTATGTTCGAAGTTTCAAAACTTTGATCATGTAATAGGAACCCAAAAAATCATATCAGGACCATATGATTGAGTTTTTGGAAATTCGAACAAAAAAAAAATGTTTCTCTTTTTACATTTTTGCATGGGTGCAATCTCCCCTGCACCCCCCCCCCATAGCCCCTGCAAATTACATATACCAACTCTAAGACTACACTACAGTGAGAAAAAGGGTACATTTCCTAATCCGCACTGTACTGAGATCTCCATTCTAAACATTCTAAGTTTCAAAACATTGATCTTTTGGTCCCAACCATATGAATTTCAAATTTTCAATCAGCTGATAGGGAGATATATATATATATATATATATATATATATATATATATATATATATATAATTGAAATAAAAGAAATAGTCACCTACGCAAATGAAACATGCTCAGTCAAACACATACAATGCAGACTTCCCTTAACCCCTTTCTAAAACTAGCATACTGGCTCAAAATACATTCATAACAGATGTATAACTAACTGTACCTTGCATTTCACACACACACACACACACACACACACACACACACACACACACACACACACACACACACACACACACACACACACAGAAATATACATATCAGAGAAATACTTATTTCACACTAAGGTAGGGAGTATAGACCACAACAACCAAAAGATGATATCAGCTTTCAAAAACTATCCTCTTGAAATGAAAACACAGACAACCATTCCAGTGGTGTAGGAGGATGGGTGACACCTTACAGGAGTAGGAAGTGTTACACCTAGGAGTATGGGTGACACCTTGCAGGAGTAGGAGGTGTTACACCTAGAAGGATGGCTGACACTTTGCAGGAGTAGGAAGTATTACACCTAAGGGGATGGGTAACACCTTGCAGGAGTAGGAGGTGTTACACCTAGGAGGATGGGTGACACCTTGCGGGAGTAGGAGGCGTTACAGCTAGTGGAGACCGAGCTTAATGAGTCAATGCTGTCCAAAAGCATGACACTGTAAGTCAAGAGGACCTCAATGTGCAGAAGCATGCGTTCATAGGTTCATAAGTGCATAGGTGTGTACTAAGCTAATGACCACCGGGGCATTTTTAAGCCTAACCAAGCATCCCAAATCTCTTACAAGTTCTGGTACTCATTTAATATTTTGAAGAGGAGGGTGCCTAGTAATGAGATGAACTGTGTTCAGCTAGTGACTTGTGTGACTGATGGAGTGCCAGTAGGTGATGTGCATGACTGTCCTGAGAGAGAGGGCACTCATCATTTATGCTACCTAAAAGTATTTGTACCCCACACCACTGAGAGATGTCTTCATACCCTCTAACTACATATACTACCTCCATGGCCACACAACCAGAGCCACAGTGAATCCTGCACTGCTGTAGTTCATGTAACCCAGTTTGATTAGATATCATATCAGTCATCATATGACAGCTGCTAGACAATAAATCTTTTGCACGTTAAGTTCTTCTATTGTTTAATTATTCTTCACCAATATGCTTATCTTCATCTTGTCCATATATTCATTTTAATGAAAGTACAAATTATATTCCACATTTATTTTCTCCTTGGGCCACCAATTGAAAAGGAAATCTGCTCATTAAGTATCTCTGTCAAAAAAAAAGAAAAAAGTAGACATGTGGACAAACAAAAGCAAGCAAACAGGTGATGTCAACATTCTATTAGATGCTAAGGATTAAAAGTGACAAAAGTGAAGGTTAATTTTGGGAACTGTGGCAGTGAACAGAAAAGAAAGAGCAGTCGTGTAAATAAACTTACCACAGCAGTAGATTTTTGAATGATTACGGTTGCAATAGACCTAGCTATATGGGTTATATTCTGAACAAAATGCAGATGCCAGCCAGCTTCTAAATCTTAAAGGAATATTAACGATGCATCCAGTCCTTGGACAGCTTGAGCTGTGTGTGTGTGTGTGTGTGTGTGTGTGTGTGTGTGTGTGTGTGTGTGTGTGTGTGTGTGTGTGTGTGTGCGTGTGTGTGTGTGTTTGTATGTAGGTTTGTGAAGTTCTGTTTCCAGATTAATGCAGACACATCCTGGATTACCAATAAATAGATTTTGAACAAACCTACTGACTTCCAGACAACATTTTCCAGGTCCAATTTAAGTATTTCTTCTTAAACAGAGAATCCAATACTGTTTGTTGTATTCAGTTCTGAATGTGAGATAATTTAAGTTTATATTATGAATATTGAATATGTATTCTTCAAAAGCAAGGCATAGGGATCTGTTTCCGAAAAATCAATATAAAATAATGGATTTCATTATTAAAGATATTATTTATTCATTTGTTTTTACTTTTTATATTTTTATTTTACAGCTAGCATCCCCTTTGTTATTTGTTAAAGGTGAGGCCACAAATGGCAACTTCTTGTTTGTAATTGGAAATCACGATCCAGTGTGGTAGAGAGTACTAGGCTGCCATGACAACAAAAGAACATGGGTCATTGACTCAGTTCAGGATCTCTGGTGGTCAAATTTATTAAAAGTCATACAAAATCTTGCCCAAACACAAGTCTTGTATACATGTTATCTTATGCTTAGGCTAAATAACGAATAACAAAATGTCTAAAATTGCTAACTGATATAAACTCCAACAGTCACTGAAAGAAATCTACAAGAGGTAGAGAGAAACATGTTAATTTCATGTAGAAAGTAAAGAAGTTCATGAAATAAACAAACAGTATAACGAGACAAAACCAAACAATAGCCAAATAAATATTTATACCAAACACTAGCTACGGACAAAACCAAAATGTATATCTGACACTCTTGTATGCTATCAAACTTTACTTTTATTCAGATTTTAAAATTCCTGGTACCTTAGCTCACTAGCCTTCAAGGCCTGGTGAATTAAGTTGAAAGTCTAGTTTATGTTAGAGCAGCTTAGGCAAACTGTTGCTGAAGGGTCACATAATAGTACTATCTAGCCATGTTACTTCCTGCAGTCACTGAGAAGTGATCTGATACCAAGTTTTTATGGAGTATTAACTTAAGGTGGTACCTGAATGTGAAACTAAGTATGAAAACTTCACCAGAAAAGTAGAATGAGGGACAGAAGTCTTAAATGTTTCTGTAATAAGTTATTTTAATGGGGTCATCATAATTAATCGGACCACTTATTAGCAGAAAAATAAGGCTGACTCAAAGAAATGTCAGCTGTTACAAAGCACACTGACAAATAAGTTTATTTTCTGTGAGGCAAGCTATCCTGCAGCCCCCTATGTAAGTACCTGTGCTGTTACTTTATGTGATGTGTGACATTATAAAGTAAAATTGGCCTGTTCTCATGACGGACCCAAAATTGAGTAAATTACTAGGACCCTCACCTAAACTTGCCTTTATGAATAATAAAACACTTAAACAATGTCTATGTTATAGACAGCAGCTCTCTGGCATGAGAGTAACCTCAGAACATAAGGGCACATACTCGTGTCGGTCCTGTAATGGTTTGAAGCATATATGGAGCGTAACCTCCATTAATCAGGTAAGACTTATGAGAACTATTGACTTTGTTTTTTATGCAGATTGTAGTACTAAGAATATAGTTTACCTGGCTAAATGTGTAGAATGTGGGGGGTTTCTATATTGGTAAAACTAACCGTACGCCAAAAGAGAGACTATTGGAACATTACATTGACATTAAGAATAAGAGGTTAAGTAATGACCTTGCACAGCATGTTTTAGACAGTAGTTATGTACATTTTTTTTAAATTTTAGGTTTTAAGTATTGTTTATGATAGTATAATGGAAAGGAACATAAGTAATGAAACAGAGTATTGTGAACTATGTTGGATGATCGGCTTTAGGGCTAATAACAGTCCAGGTCTTAATAATTATGTCTTCTTAAAACGTGCCCTGAGAAAGAGATGCTTACATCATTGAGTTCATTGATCAGATGTTGTCATGTGATCTGTTCTTAGTTTTCATTGGATGTAACTTAACGTTAAATATATGCATGATTTGTTGGTTTTAACATATGGTCTGAAGAAGTGGATTTTCTGTGAAAGCACTCACCATTTCTGCAATTATTTTATTAAAGCTGCTCAGCCTATTGTGGACGTCTGTTTTCTACGTATTAATTTCTAACCTCTTCTGTTTGCTAGCTATGCCCAAGTGGGGTTTTGTATCAAATGCCTTTGCCAGGACAAAGTAGACAGTGAACCATTTTTCTATCATCCATTGCTTTGATGACCTTCTCAAAGAAGTCCACCACGTTGAGTAGACACAACCTGCACTTGATGAAACCAAACTGGGTTGGGTCCAGTGTCTGGAGGTTTCATATGCCATTATTGATCATTTCCATGATAATTGTTTCCATGGCTTTGAATATGAGGCTAGTAAGACTTATGGGTTTGTATCTCCAGGGCCTATAGGTGTACCACCTTTGTGCAGAGGGATGGCAGTTGCTGTTCTCCATTCATGATGCAAGAAGCCTCCTTGGATGCAATGGCTGATTTCAGAGGGCATGATAGATCATGTTTCATGTAATTTAGAAGGCAGTCTGGGATATTACTGGGACCATTCACTGCATTGTTCTTGGCCTTTCCATTGAGGACCCAATCCCTAGTAATAGTAGGGAGAGTTATATTTGATTGCATTTCCTGAAGGTAGGTGGGAGGAGATACAACTAAAATTACAGCTGAATTTTTCTGCTACTGGGCTTGCTATATCTTCAGGCTCTGTATAGGTGGTTCCAATAACAATGAGCTCTGAGGTAAATTGTATATTGCTTTTGAGGCTGTGGGCATAATTGAATAATGCTTTATGCTTGTCTTTGGCCTGGGAGGCCAAATTGACCTTAAATTTGGCATTGATAAACTTTATTTGTCCTCTGAGTTGTTTGTTTTGTTTGATGAGAGTATTTTATCCTGCTGAGTGCTACCCCTCCTAAATTTTTTATTTGATTTTTTTCCTTGTGTTATGCAGCCTATTGATGATGTTGTGATTCCACCAGGGTGATCTGTTATTTAAGTTAGTTCTGTATTTATTCCTAGTGGGTGATTGTGGGGTAATTAATGTCACCCATGAATATTGTACTGGGTTGGATGGTGCATGTTTCCAGTAAACTTAAATACATGTTATGGGGTTTTGTTGGAAAACAATATCAGTGGTACTTGGAAGAGCTGCCAGGGAGTGTGCTTCCAATAGGAGAGAGTAGGTCACCCCCACAGGAATAACAAAGTAGCCCACTCCCCAAAACCTGACCCTTACCAGGAATGTACGGCTGATAGGGATTGCTGGATAGAAACAAGAGGACCATTGATTTTCTGCCTATCCCAGCAATACTAGGCCCCACCCCTACCATGAATGAATGAAGGGGCCAAATGGGAAAAGGTAGAGGACCCATTGGAAGAGGTCCTGTAGGAAGCACATAAAAAAAATTATATATATATATATATATATATATATATATATATATATATATATATAAACTATAACTGGGGACAAATTCATAGTGTAGGTACGTTTCCAACTGTCATATTACCTAAGTCAGCAATATTGCAATGATAATAAAATGTAAATAGGGTAGGTACACATTCACTGCTAACAGCATGCATGCTGAGTACCATATCTAATAACAACAGACCTTAGTTATGCACACAGACCCTGAATGAGCTCTAAAGATTGACTGTAGCACATGAAGGTGGGAGCTGCATTTTGTGCCAGCAACATGACTGCAGTGGGGCTAAACCATCCATGGTCAGAAACCCATTATGCAGCAGTACATTAAGTGGTGGTTGAGCTAAAGCATTTCAGCATTTCATAGGGTTTGGTACATGTCGCAGCATGATAATACTCCCCTCCCCATTCCACAGACCTTTTGATCACCACATCTTGAAATGTGTGTCAGCATGTGGTTATCTTACTGCATGACATGTTTCTAATTTCACTGACGTTAGAGCCCTCCATGCTGTCTCTTACATGTAGATCAGTAATCATTTATTGATCTAGTTTAATTTGTCATTTTCCCCAATGGCACCTCTAAAACCAACAGCATCTTCCGAAAAGGACAAGTAGTAACTTACATTTCATGTGCCATTTAGTCCCCTAGAAGCAGGGAAAATTGAGAGTCTATGCCTACTCATGCAAGTTAGCAACTACTTAAAGTCATGACTTCATGGATCTGAATTGAAAAAATGGAGTATTGCTTAACTGGGACTCAGATTATCATAAATAAAACATCTGAATCTCAGAATAATGCAAATACACATAAGTTACTATTTAAAATGTCACAATGATCAACAAATATGTAATCTGTATGTGGGCTGTGCCTGCCTGCAGCACTCAGATTTAGTGTCGGCTTCACTGTTGCAATATTTAAATAAACTAAGTTTGAGATTGTACAAACTCAGGGAAAAAGAACAAGGTAAAAAAAATCACCTTTTTGCTTTACTTGGAGTTACAAACCTGGGTGACACTGCAACAACTGATGCTGTGAGCTGTCGGTACAAGACTCTGGCCTTGAATCTGAAAGAATCTCTCTCAGTGTAAGTGATTTACCTCAGTGCAAGGCCTTTCTATAAAAAGGTTTACACCAGGGACCAGATTCCAAAACACCTGCTCTCAGCCTGCTCTCAGTACGTCATCCCTTAAACAGAGAGCAAGTGTTTTGGAATTTACATATTTGTTTATCAATAAATTACACTTCAGGTTTCGGACAACATTATTTTATAATGGTAGTATTCCTGAATACCCAGTGCTACATATGGCCATGAAAACTATGTGTATGTTTCCCAAAGGCAAGTTTATAGCACTGAAATGATCAACAGTTTGCCTCTTAATGATAATTTTTATCGGGTTATTATATACAAATATGCAAAGATTAAAATATAAATATAAGTTAGCTGTATATATTTGTAATGCATTAAAGGTATCATAAATAATTATTTCTGCATTATGTTTTTATTATCAACATTCAAGTAGCTTTATTTTGCTATCCTTACTCAAGTTAAAAAGGAATTGTTGAGGATAGTTGTAGAAGGACTACATATTTTAAGTCTGGTACAGCGATCTTTTTCACAATGCCAAAATATCTAACTAGTTCCATGTGATGATCAGTACAGTATTTTTCCATAAAATAACACATGCATTTTTCAAGTTAATGTGTCTGATGTTCTTAAACAATGCCATCTGCAAGTATTTATTTTTATAACTAATAAACATGGTAGTTTTTTACATGGGGACATATTTTCAGTCCATCCCCTTTAAGTTTAAATTATGTTGTAAAGAACCATACAAAGTTAATGCAGCACTGCCAGAGATCTGGCATGCTTCCTTCTGCAATATGAAGTCTTAAACAATTTATTTTTACTTAGGAAGAAATACAAATCAAATTGATTATACTAAATCATAAGCACTAGATTATGGCAGCAGTCCTGACAAAGAGCTATAGAATTTAGTAAAGACTGAGGTTAACAAAAAAAATGTATTTGGTGCTGTAGTTAATTAATGTTCTGTTAGGCAAACATAACTAAATAAATTTGTGGGCTTGTTCATTGTTTTAGATGGGTACGATGATAGCAAAAGTATTTCAGTTTGTACTCACTAAATACAAATTTTATGATTTGGCAGCCTATTGAGTGTTTGAAACAGTACATCAGTCTCAACCTCTTAGCACAAGAATTCTGAACAAATGCAAAAACAATGGGGAGAAAGAGTCCCCCAAATAGGGACAGATCTTATATATTGCTCTTATAAATTTAGAAAGTTGCTAGACTAACACGTTTTATATTAATATACTTCTTCTGAAGGCTAGGGCGGCCACAGTGATGCAGCGGTTAGCGTTCCCACCTCACAGCAAGAGGTTCTCCGGTTTGATCTTCGGCTGGGGTGCCTTCTGTGCAGAGTCTGCATGTCCTCCCTGTGGATGAGTGGGTTTCCTCCAGGTGCTCTGGTTTCCTCCCTCATCCCAAAGACATGCTGTAGGTGGATTGGACACTCTAAATTAGCCCTAGGTGTGAGTGTGTGCATGTGTGTGCCTTTTGTGGAAGGTTGGGCACCTGGCTGGCAACCTGACACTGTAAAACTCCACTGCCAATCATGAGTGGACAGGTGATTCGCTGTGGCAACCCCTAACCAGGAAAAGCCAAAAGAAGATACTTGTTCTGAAGAATACAATGTCTGAAACTTTCATCTTTATTTATTTAGTGACTTCAATCCTCAGTGATTTTCCAGAAAACTACATATTTTATGAGGAATATGCAAAAATATGAGGCAAAATCTAGACGTTCGGTGAAATTCTGGACAATTGAGAGGTTTGCTTGAGAGTAATATTTTAAGTCCAGAAACTCTGAGAAATTAAGTGTGATCATTACAGAATAGAAGTGTGAACCTCATTGCTAGCCATTACAAACATTTTTTTGCTGTGGAGCACACTATATCCTGCAATTTTGATAGCTGAAACCACTCACAGCCCTGATACATCTATCTATCAACTATCTACCTTAGAGATGAAGTTACATTATGAGATAGAGCAATTACAGACTTAGTATTTTAGTTCCTTGTAATGATACATATAGGTCTGAAGTCCGCAATTACACTTACCGAAGTTACCATGGGAGTTCTTCTGTAAATGAATCATCCTGTATTAATCATCCAGTTTTCTATAATCTGACAAAAGTTGATATATTATATGATACTGTAAAATATTATTTATTAACATGTTAGGTGCTCTAATGGTACTTTCTATAAGCTGGAAATGAACCTGCAGTTGTTTTGTGCAGGTGCAAAAGAAGAAATCTGATTCATGGGAAATCCATACTTGGTGTAGATGACACATTTGAAAGTAATTAATATCTAAGTAGAAGCTATTCTACTATAATCTAGCTGGCCACTTAAGGAGTGGTATGGCAGCAAATCTTCAGTGAACACTTACAATATTTACAGAGATGCACAAAAGAGAGGAAAAACGATAGCCAAATAATGCACTGAATTATGGGGAGCCTGTCAGGTCACTGGTACAGCACCCCTGCAGGACATGAAGTATATCAGCATTGACCTACCTTTTCTGAATGGAGACTTTCCTAATTTAAGGAACTAAGCACAGCATTTTGGAGAGGTTTCTGCTGAACTAGACCACTGGGTAATTGGAAAAGATTCTGTACAGGGTTGAAGGGCTGTGTGGCCTAAAGAAGTGGCAGAATAATGAGAGATGAACGCATTAAACTGCTCTCATTATTTTCTTTTTATTCATACTTTTTGAAGAAATACTGCAGAAAATGTAATATGTTACATGATGAGGTGTGTTTGGTATTCAGGAAAATGTAATATGTCACATGATGAGGTGTGTTTGGTATTCAGGAAAATGTAATATGTCACATGATGAGGTGTGTTTGGTATTCAGGAAAATGTAATATGTCACATGATGAGGTGTGTTTGGTATTCAGGAAAAATGTGATTTGCTAACAGCAAGAACTGACTATGGCATTCCACTTGAAGAGAATGACAGTACTGTAGCTTATGGGCTAGGGAATTTGCCTCATTGCTCCATGGTCTTGGATCAATCCTTGCCTTTGGATAAGTCCTGGAAGTTGTGTGTTCTCTCCATACCTGTGCAAGTTTTTTCCAGATACTCTGGACTCTGTGTACTTCCCTGTACTTTAATCTGTCCATGTATATTTCGTTTACCCTTGACTTGGTGGCCAGTTTATGGTTTAAAGTGGTTTACACTGTAATACTCTCATATCTGAAAAACAAATCCATTGAATCAAGTCAATAATGTTTTTGTCGTTAACTTGAACCTTCTATGACTGTCAGTCATTGACAATAAAACAACAAGACATGACTCATTACAGTGGAGCCCATAAAGTTTGGTTAACACATTAGAGTTATGAATATTTAAGAGTAAGGCACAGAAGGATGAATTTTTTTTACAAAGGGTACAAGTACTTGCAATTAACTGCAAAGTTAGATATAAAAAAAGATGAAAATAAATAAATGAATGAATGAATGAATAAATAAATAAACAAATAAATAAATAAATAAATAAATAAAAAAATAAATAAATAAATGTTTGCTTTATCTGTTTTCTGTCATGGTTTCTCTTTACAACATCACCATTATCAATTTTCTGTTAAACACCAGACATATTTGATTGAAATGTTTGAGTTTCAGGAGTCACCACTGAGTTCATACACTGCATATCAGTACAGATGGTCAAAGTCAGAAAACGTTGTGACACAAAGTTGTTATATTTTGAGAGTTTTGACTTTTTTAATGTCTTTATTTATTTTTTAGTTAAAAACAAACACCGCTGAGCAAAACAATGGAGGATTGCAGTCTCATTTAAATCACAAGTAGCTCCTAAATCCAATAGCCAATGATGTAAATAATCCAAGTGCAGGCGAGGTATGTAAAAAGCAGGTTTATTAATAAAAAGAGGTGAGCGCTTTCGCATGAGCTTCTTCAGACCTATACAACTAAACTGTCTGTAAACATCAGTTTAAAAAGCCAAAATGGCCAAAATCCTGTCCATTATTTAAAGGTACATGGCTCATTAAAAATATCATGTAAAAAGTCATATATAAAATTCCTATACACCATCATAAAACAGTACGGCATTTCAAAACAAAGCCATTCATATTCATATCCATTATTGGAATAAATAAATCAAAAGTATGTGTGACAGATGGGGAGGGAAAATTTTAGTAACATAACTATCAAAGCATTGACAGAGCATCTATGCATATAAAGGTTCAAAAGACCCTACTGGCCACAAAGTAAAAACTCTTCATAGCCTCTTAACATCTTTTGGACAATAACCTTCTTGATTTCAGCAGAGGTCATGGAACCCTTCCATTGAGACCTGGGGTGATATCTGCCCTAAACTTAATAATCCAATGGATTTCCCTGGTCTCTGTATAATTGTTAATGTCCCCTCTCCTGTATGTCCTTGAGATCTGTTCCAAGATCCTGAACTTAAAGCGATGCTCTTGACCTTTGTCATTAGTGTGTTTGGATAGTGCATTATGTGTAGTACCTCTCCTTGTGTGGTATACATGCTCACGAATCCTATCCCTCAGTGTCCTATTGGTCTTGCCTACATAGTAGGCTGGACAGACTGTGCAGCAGGCTAGGTAAACTACATCTCTGGACATACAATTGCCCCTCGTCCTGATGTAGTAAATACCCGAACCATATGGATATCGGAAGACAGGGTCGGTTTCTATATATGGACAAAAATTGCATTTAACGTTGTGACACAAAGTTGTTATATTTTGAGAGTTTTGACTTTTTTAATGTCTTTATTTATTTTTTTGTTGTCTATTTAACTGGGAAAACCATTCAAAACTACACAAAAGTCTACTGCCTGTGGATTCCACTAAAATGAAATATCTTAGATGATACAGGGGATTATGGATCATAGGATCATAAGATCATAGGAGGTTACTAAGCTAATTGCCCTAGGTTCCTTACAAGCCTAATCAAGTATGACCCCTGTTCCCAAGACATCAAGGTATTAAGCGGAACAAAGTCAACAATTACTGCCCCTGTCCAAGAGGGCCACAGGTGAAACTCCTGGGGTGAATTTGTGGTTTCCCATCCAGTTATCGAAATTATGCTTAAATAGGGTCAGCGAGGGGCTGTTGATGTCACATATTAGGTTGAGTTCCCTAGATCATTTGCATCTTACACCATTTGATTTATGAATGTGCAGCACTTCCATTAGAAGAGGATCTGAGATTGTTTATAAGCCAGGCAGAGATCACCTCTGAGTAGTCTGTAAGACCCAGAGTATAGTGACAGTGTTTTCAGTATGTCAACATATGGGATATGCTGAAGACCCTGAATTTTCTTTCTAAGAAACCTTTGAGGTCTTTCCATTTGCTTCTGGTGCTTGGTAAGGTACATACCAAAGGTAACATTGTACTCAATTATTGACCTGAGGAGTGAGGAGTACATGGGGGATTATAACCTCTTTTGTTCTGGATACAAAGCCCTTACTTATGAGTTGGGTGACATAGAAAGCCTTTCTTACCACTGTGGAAACATGGTGGTCAAAGGAAAGGTTTCTGGCAACCTGTGTGCCCAGATTTCTCACCACTGATTGCATGCTTAGGGTGTTGTTATTAATGTGGTAATCTGCAGGGACATTGCCCTTGCTGAAGAGGATAATAATGCATTTTTGCATTGACTTTTAGCCCATGATTTTGGCAGCAGTTGCTTATCTGTGCAAGTCCTTCTTGTAGGATGTTAACATCATTTGGGAACTTGACTGCATGCAGTTTGCAATTGTCAGCAAACTTTGTCAGCCATAGGCCTTTTCCTTTAGCCTGTACACCCAAGAATTATATTCCAAATAATAAGGACCCCAGCACAGATCTCTGTGGAACACCACTGGGTACAGGTCTGCTGGTGGAGGTAGAGTCACCTATTTTGACTATGTGTGTTCTATAGGAGAACCAGTTTGCAACCCACCTGACAATATACAGGTTGATCTGCAGCTGGGTGAGTTTATCAATAATGTCTGAGTGGGGAATAGTGTCAAAGGCCTTGGCCAGGTCCAGGTAAGCCATGTGCATGGATTTGCCTTCATCAAGATCTTTGGTGTCTGTCTCAAAGAAGTACGCCAAGTTCAAGAGGCAGGATCTCCCTTTAACAAAGCCAAACTGGGTTGGGTCGAGCATTTGGAGGTCTCCTATATCTTTGTTGATAAGGTTCATGATTATTATTTCCATAGCCTTACAGATTTGGCTGGCCAGCCTTATGGGTCTATAGTTCCCAGGCTCTGTGGAGGCACCACCTTTATGTAACAGGAAGACAAATGCTATTTTCCATTCAGCAGGTACAAAATCAGTGCTTAGACTGTAGTTAAAAAGTGTACCCAGCAGTGCAGCTAGTTTCTGTTTTAATCCAATTAGAAAGCAGCCTGGGATATTATCAGGTCCCATACAGGCTGTGTTTTTTGGCTTTGGAGACCATGTTTACAACCTGATCCTTGGAGATACTAGGTGGAAGGCAGGTGTTAGGGATGTTTTGTGGGATATGTGGCATGTAAATGGGTTTAAAGATTTCACTGAGCTTGTCAGCTTGCAGGTTGCCTATTTTTGTGGGTTCAGTATGTGTGGTGCCATTAACAAACAGTTCTGCGCAGATCTGGATTTTTCCTTTAAGGTCTCTGATGTAGCTAAAGAAGGCCTTGTGGTTATCCTTAGTGAAGGAGTCTAATTTGGATTCATAGCTAGCTTTAGAATGCCTTACAAGGTGTCTTATTTGCTTGTTTAAGTCAAGGAGAGAATGCCTCCAATTCAGAGGTTATTCCTTCCTTCTCTTGGACTGCAATGTCTCTTATTTTATAATCTGTTAATGGCAGATGTCAACCAGGAAGGCTTGTTCTTTCTTAAGAATCTTGTTTTGATCTTATCAGGTACAGCTGAGTCAATACATTTGTACAGATGCTTATACAAGGCATTGGTGTAATTCCCAGTATAGGTGTCCATGCCATCAGTGAGCACAAGGGCTATAAAGCTATTAATGCCATAAAGTATTAGGTTGTAATTGGCTTTGGAGAAGTTTTGTTTAGTTTAGCTGCTTCTAATGGGGGGTCAGATGTTATTGTTACTTCTAATGAGACCAATTTATGATCAAACCTCACTAGGGAGGGCCACACACATGTTGTGGTGCAAAAATCACTCATGTTAGTGAGCACCAGATCCAGAATGTTTGGACCCCTTGTGGGGGTGTCAACCAACTGGTGCAGAGCACTGGAGCTGATGAAGTCCAAGAACCTTTGGGCAAGTGTGCTGTTAGTACATGTATAATTTACCCAATCTATGGATGGGTAATTAAAGTCACCTAAAAGCAGGGTGTTTGGTTCTATCTAGAGCAATTCAAGTTGATTGAAGTATACAGTGTGGGTATACTGGTTCATGGAGGGGGGGTCCTATAACTGGCAATAACTTGGAGAGGGGTCTTACCTACAGTCATTTGGACCTGGATTACTTCAAGAGAATCATTTTGTTTAACCAATCTAGAGGTGTATTTATCTATGATGACTATTGATACTCCACCTACTTTAGTTCTCGCACTTTCAGTTTGTGGTCTGAATGTGTGAAAGGCATTATAACTTGGTGTAGCTGGGGTGCTTTCCATGGTCTAAAACCAAGTCTCTGTGACAGCACAGATGTCAGCATCTTCTAAGGTGAGGGCTGCTTCCAATGAGTGCAGTTTTAAGTTTAGACTCTTAGTGTTTAGCAGTATAGCCTTGAGGTTGCTTTTTGAAGATATTTTTACATCAGGAATTTTGTTGTTGTGACATTGCCTAAAATAGGCACTATGGGGGAGGCAAGAGTCTTAGACAATAACCAAAATCCCAGAGGTGACAGATGAAGACCACCTCTGGCAAAGCAGTGTGGTCTATCTACCATCTCATCCCAGGTTGACAGGTACTGAATCCCCTTAGAATGACCCCAGAAACAAAGCCAGTTATAGAAGTGAATCATTTTTTGTTTATATTGTGGTATCATCTTAGGTGACGGTAGTATGCTCCACAAGGCTAGGGACACACCTGCCCGAGGCACATATTCAGAGAGCTCAGTCATGCTTCTCTTCAAATAGTCCAGTGAGATATATCTCAAGTCATTCACATGAACATGAACTATGACAGAATCATAACAGTACGTGTTGTGGAGAAACACGAGTGCGTGTGTGATCTGGCAGATTCTGGCATGTAACACAGCTGACCCTAACCTTCTCCTTGTCCAGCCTGGTGAGTGGGACATCTGTATGTCTCACTATAGTCATCTATGATCAAAACATTTGGTTTAGATGTGCTTTGCCTTAGGGGCTTGTTTGGTGAGACACTTATGCCTGTGGTTTTATGTGTATTGAGTGCTGTAGCTACTGTATTAGGTGTAGCATGTTTGTGTTTCAGACATCTCTGGTGCTTAGGTAATTTTCTGGTGAGTACCTCCACGTATGATGGTTTATGTGTTGAGAGCATGGTTTGAGCAGAAGGTATAGATGTGGGCTGACAACCTGTTCAGTGTCAATGTTCTGTGAATGAGATAGCAAGGATTCCAAATTCTTAGTGTATATGCATCTCTCACAAATTGAGCTTGAGTGGTTTAGGAGTAGTGGGTTGTCAGTGTCCATGAGGCGATTGCTACACTGCCTCAGGATACCCATGTCAATCAGGCTGGAAGGAGAAATGGAGGAGAACTGACTATCCTTAATGCTAGGTGTACATTTGCATACTTTGATGAGGAAGGATATGGTTTAATTGCGGGCTTAATGCTGAGTCTATACTATTGGGGCTTTCAAGGAGTATGAGACTATTATGAATTAAGAAATTTCAGTTAAAGTGGCAAATGCTGTAGAAAGCCTAGCTGAGGTGCTCTCCAGGCAGCTAAGCACAATTTAAGGGGCTCCTCAGTTGCAGTACAGGCAACATTTAAGGGGAAATAAATCTACTTTAGCTTTTGCATCTATAACCACCAGTGGTTACCTCCACTGCACAGTGGTGCGTGAAGGTGCTCTATGTGCAAACAGATGCCTCAGATTGCTCAAATGAAGATAGTAGAGCAGTGGCTGGACACCAAACTCTGGGAAGCTGTGTTAAACAGCTGCAAATCTGCACAAACACAGGGCTTATGTAGCAACTATGAGAACCTTTTTTTAAAACACGTTAATCAATTTTCAAACACGCTGACCAAATGAAATGCTCAGTATTGAGCCTTATTCCAGCAATCACATAATTGCTTAGCAATAATGTTAGTTTAGCAAAACTTAAAGTAATTGAATAATTATGTAATTGTCAGCATTTGAAAACATATATATTGGGTATACTTTCTATGTTAATTTATTCCTTAGAAGGTGAAAGGCCGAGGTATCAGAATAAATGCACTGTTTGAAACTTATACCCTGCTGTATGGTGGATGTGTTGCAGCTTATTTTGTTTTTTTGCTTATTAAAAACAATCTCCAACTCAGATGGGTCCTTTGTTACACTCTTCTGCCACAAGGGTGGAGGGGGCTCTCTTAATGTAAGATGGCTGGTTTTAGTGCTCAAATAATGCCAAACAGTCTAGATTCAACAAATCGGAATCAAGCCTATGCTGTAAAATACATAAGTACTAGAAAATACAAAGCACAGGAAAAAAATAAGTCTCTATTAGCAAACAGTGAAACAGCAAAACAGATAAAACAGCTAAAAATCAGTTAAAAGTAGATGGAAATTCAGTAATACACAGTTTAAAAGTGCAGTAGAGTGAATAAAAATACTTATTTTTCTGTAGATTTCAAAAGATGCCTTGGATTTTCTTTGGATTCACTCCAGAGATCAGGGAGAGCACACCAGTCCTAGCTCATCTCCTGTAAACCTCATGATTTGTTTGATTATCATAACCGGTCTATGTGTTAGAGAAAAGGATTCAATGAAATTCAAATCAAGAGTGCTCTGTTAAGTGGAATAAAAAATAACAAGTGCCTGGAATAAACTGATCTGTATAATAAATATAATAAGGCACTATCATTTTAATTTTTGTAATTTTATGCAGATTTTTATTCCATGTTCACTGAAATAATCAAATTGAAAAATATAAGAAGTGAAGAATGGCTTTCATTTGTCCTTGATTTTGCCACATATTTTTGCCCTGTCACTCATCAACATTTCTGAGTTTTTGATAAGTCAGTGAGGACTGCAGTCAGCCAGTAATGCTAGATATTACCGTTTTATATTTATTTTTGATCATAAAAGCATATTGATGGAAAACCTGGTTCTAATTACTTTTTTTAGGTAAATTTGAGTAATAAGAAGGACATTGAAGGAATAGCTACAAAGAAAAAATAAACAACTGGCACTTTATTAAACAAAGGTTAAGTGCTTTTGTTCCAAGTCTCTATTAGGGACTTCTTCAGAACAATAAATTATAGAAACCACTTCCCTTTTATATCCAGTAAAATAAAGTAATTAAACAATTACTAATCAATTAAATGCATTAATTCAACAGTTAAAGGTACAACTAGATAGATTTAAATGGGGAAAAAAACACTTAAAGCACAATAAATTTAGATTGCTAAAATGTATACTTATAAAATGTTAATATTAGTAATGTTATTATTAACATTATTCAAGACCCCTCATATTTTTTAATTTTAAAACACTATCAATACTTATATTTTTATTCAAGCCTGGGTCCATGGTAGCTTTTAAACATAATTGCCATCTAAGTTCACATACCTCTAAGTATTCTGAAACTAGCTTTCCCTGTGGATCACTATTAACTTGTTGGATGACGTAAATAAGTGTAAGGACCATGTTTTTAAAATTTCAATGTCTCACTAATGCATTAGTTAAAACCCCCTTTGTTAATGTCAGAAATATGCTCATATATTCTATTCTTAAATCAACTGGATGTTTTACTAGTATAAAACGCTGGACAACTTAGGCACTTAACTAACTATACCACATTTTTGACTGACAATTGTAATGAAAATACATTTTAATCCTGGCCTTAGCTAAAATGAATGTATCATCAGTTTCCAAAATGTATGGACATTGATTACACATACCACATTTAAAATTACTAAAACATTTATTAGTATGGTCATACCTGTTATAAGACCCCCTCTCCAAAAGATCTTTGAAACTTTGATCTCTTCTGAAAATAAATTTTGGTCTGTTACCCAATTCATTTACCAGGACCTCATCAGTGCATAATAAATTCCAATTTTTTTAACTATACCACACACATCAGCACTGACCTTATTATAAGTTAAAACAAAAGAGAGGTTTCTGTCAACGTTTTCCTTCAAAATGGAGTTCTCTAACACCCTCATGTCACTATTTCCTAAAATGGGCTGAAAATGCCCACTTTGCCACTTTTTTATAACCTCATCTTCAAACTGAGTTAATAGAGAATCTGGATAACCCCTCATTTTAAACATACTCATAAGAAAAATTACTTCCTGATTGAAATCATTATCCATTGACACCATACTAGCTGCTCTGACTAATTAGCCTTTCACAACAGACTTTTTGGTGGAAAGGGTGCCAACTTGTAAATTCAAGATATGAATTGTAAAATGTGGGTTTCCTGTAAATTTTAGACACTAATTTCCTACTTTCACCATCTACACAAATTTCTACATCCAAATAATGGATCATCTCACTACTATAACTTTGTGTAAACTGCAAAAAAATCTAAGGTGTCATTGATGTATCTCAAAAAGTCTGCTAATCTGTCCAACGTACCACCCCAAATAAGAAAGATATCATCCAAGTACCTCATATAATAAGTAATATACTCCTTACAAATACTACTGAACACATATTTGGTTTTCCAATAACACATAATATAATTTGCTAAAATGGGGGCGCAAGCTGCCTTCATTGCCACCCCAGTGCTCCTCTTGTAAAACTGACACTCGAAATAAATAAAATTGTTTTTGAGGACAACCTCCATTAATGTTACCATGGTGTTATTTTTTTGTCAAATTTATTTGAAATAAACAATTGCCTCTCTAACCAAATTAAGCCTTCCTAGTGGGGTATTACAGAAAATAAATTGCAAACATCAATAGTGACAAAAACACATTATCTACTAACCCTACCATATTCAGGTGTGCTAAAAACTGCCAAGAGTATCTACAAATATATTCAAAAGACTCCAGTGTAGTCCAAAAACCTCAAAATAAAAAAAAAAACATTTTTGATCTTTTACCATCAATGATGGGTCTAAATGGGGGATTTATTAATGATTTGTGCATTTTTGGGATACAAAAATACTCCAAATAACAGGGTGTTCATTTCTCATGTATAAATATTCATCAATGGTAATTTCACCCTGATATGTCATCCAACAATAAGTTCATAGGTTTATATGTTCATAGGTGTGTACTAGGCTAATGGCCCTGGAGCCTTTATAAGACAAGCCCAAAGGAATCCCTGGCATCATGCCACCCAACATTATTTCCCAGTCCACCTTCCTATAGGCTACATTAATCTCATTGTGTGAAACTTCCTAGTATGTACCATCAATAAGCAAAGGATTAATAGAATTCACATAATCAACCTTATCCATAATTACAATACCATTGCCCTTATCAGGCTTCATCACCCATACATTTTTAGCATTCTTTAAAAATAATACAAAAAACAAATGCAGTTTAAATAATCATGCCAAATTAGACATAATATGAAAACTTTGGTTATGAACAGATACAAGTTATCTGACAGAGATGTAATATTTAGAGAAATTTTAGGTAGTTCATAGAGAAATTAAGGCTAAGTTAGTATAATACAAACAGGAATTGCAATACAAACCGAGAGAAAAGCAGGCATATGGTGTATTTAGTGAGAAAGCCAGGAGGTATACAATTAAGGAAGTGAGTGAAGAAGGGAGATGTCTAAGGTATGAATAGTTATTTGGTCACATTTCAGGATATAGTTTATCATGGTGTTGAGCAAGAATAGAGCCAGCTTTTGGCTAGAAAGTATTTCAGAGTGGTTTTGAAGGATGGGAGGGAGGGTATAGACCTGATGGATACAGGTAATGAGTTCCAGGTCTTAGCAACATGGTACAAGTACAGACAATGCCCAGCAGATTTGATAGGTTGATGGACAGGAGTTTTTTGTCATTGGATCATAATGACCGACTAGGAACATAGTTGTGTAAAATGTTATTTAGTGCTGGACAAGCAGATGGATTCTGGATAATTTTATAGGTGGTAAAAAAGTGTGTATATGTTAGTTGATGGGGTAGTTCTAACCAATTTAGGCTTTTTAGTGCTATACAGTGGTGGATTCTGAAAGGGGTATCTGCTGCAAATTTAGCAACTTTGTTATAACATTGTTCAAGTTTTGATTTTAAGATGCCTGAAGGTTAGTAAAGATGGGAATTCCATAAAGAAGTATGGGGAGGTGACAAATAGTGGCACGTGGCCAGTGAATTTTTAGCCATTTCAATGAAAATGTTTTTGGCTCTGTAAAGCATCCCAAGGCTTTGATGAGTTTTTCTTATACAATTTTGTATATGCAGGTCAAATAGAAGATTATAATTTGGTAGCATCCCTAATAATTTGCTATGAGAAGTGACTTTAATGGTTGTATTATCAACAGAGATGACTTTAAATTTTGTTTTATCATGAGAGAGGGATTTGGACAGAAGAATTGTAGTGTATTCCTTTTTTATGGTTGAGCATGCACTGTCAGTTGCAAAGCCATGTTTCACTGGCTGTTTAAGCTACCTGAGTAAATTTTTGGAGTTGTGCCACATTGTCAGATATGCAAATGAGTGTAGAGCCACCTGTGTCCTGTATTAGGGAGGCCTGTTGTGTGGCTATGTGGAGGGTCTAGGTGAGAATGTTAAAGAGGAGTGGACAATGGATGGGACCTTGTTGTACACCAGTGGTGACTAGGAGGTATGGAGACAGAGTGGAGTGTCATTTTACTGACTGATACCTTTTGAACTGGTAGCATTTGAACAATGGAAGGGTGGGCTGAGAAAGACTCAATGAGGACATTTGAAGTAGAAGTATGTTGTGACAAACTATGTCAGAGGCTTTAGACAAGGGTTCAAACAAGGAGGAGACCAGCTTGCCATTATCTCTAGCGTTCTTATCAGTAGCTATATAAGAAGTGCAGTGTTAGTACTCTAGGAAGGACAGAAGCCAGGTTGTATGTGCGTAAGAGTTCTTCCTGCAGGAGGTAGTTTTACAGCTGTTTTTAAATACATTTCTCAATTATTTTAGAGAGGGGGATAAGATTGCTACAGATCTAAAGTTAGTAATGTCTGTTGAATTTCCTTCTTTGAGAAGTGGGAGAATGTGTCACTTTTTCCAGAGAGAGGGAATGTGGAATTCCTGGATTGACCTATTTATAAGAATTGTTTGCATGTATGCCAGATATCAGCACCGTTAGAAAAAAATGATTCATGTTAATGATATAATGGACAAAGGTAGATTGACCTAGGCCTTGGCAGCACAGAGGTAATGCCTTAGGCAGGTATTATGCACTTAACTCTTGTCCATTGGCACAAGACCTCTCAACTGTCCATATTTTGGAGGGATGCTCCTATTATAATGCCCAGTTTACCCTTTCACACAATTTTATGAATTCTTCTTATCCCATGTGCTTTTTGAAGCTATCTAAACAACAAAAAATACATTACACGACTAACGTACTATTCATATCAAAAATGTAAAGAAAGAGTAGACAAAGTTTTAGATTTCCATTTTTCAGAAGCAAAAATAAATGACCCTCTGTGGTATAATTTTGCAATAAAGTTCATTAAAGTCTACAAATTTTACACTGTCTCTTTGATAATGTACTTACATTATTCCATCATGTTTGCCATGCTGTATTTTTAAACATGTTTCTGAGTAGTAACCCACAGTCCTACTGGAAGAGTTATGTGCTATTTGGTATTCAAACTTATTGCTAATTAGATGTCCAGATTTTAGCTGGAAGTACCTAGCTTTCAAGGGTCTTTGTTACTGTTTTCAGTGTCTGCAAGTTGAGAGGTATGACAGACACTAGCAAGTGCTGCACAGAAAAAGCTTTGTGAGAAGCCTGAAAAAAAAGTGAAGAAATGGCCACAGGAGTTAATTTCTTTCCCACTTGCTAATATCTTAGTATATATTTTTTTCAGAAACCTATTTACATTTCAGGGGTTTATATTTCTCTGAATTTATTTATAAACTGTTACATGTTTTAATAATCAGCAGTATAGAACTTCTAGTTCATATCATGGGATGCACATAGAAATATTATAAACCTACTTCTAAAACTCAGCCTTAGCTTCTGTTTCATTGTATTGGAAAGTATTTAATATTCCTTATATGATGTCATAAAATTATATGTTTACCTTTCATTATAAGCTGATTTTAAATATTTTATATTCTATAAAATGTTACTTGAGAGTACTTTGTTGTGTTACTATTGTTTGGTCATAAATTCTGTTTGTGTTTGATAACAAGAAAAGCAGTCACCATTCACCAACTACAGTGCCTAATAATGAAATTATCTGTCTATCTTTCCATCTATCTTTCTATCGTATCACTTATCAAACAACATAATTATTTTCACAGAAGGTGACTATTTTTTTTTTTGTTGGGGGCAATCTCTGACCCACCATATCCCCTATACCCCAGCTAACTTAAATATACCAACTCTGACAATGAACAATATTGCAGAGAGAAGGAAAAAATCCCTTCTTTCTGGAATGTATTGATCTTGCAAATACATTGGCATGGTTCCATTCATTGTTTTTGTCTTGCATTTTATTAAGATTTTCTTTCTATGAATAAAGTGCATTGGACAAGGTTGCACTTCAACCAATTAATACATGCAAGCACAAATATATATATATATATATATATATATATATATATATATATATATATATATATATATATATACACATATATATATGGTTCTACCTGACATAGTCGAACCATAAAAACACGAAACCACACAACACACACAACCAATCCAATCATTACACATCACAACACCACATAAACCGACAACCACATACACCACATACACAACAAAAAACCACAACAACCACACCACAACCCACACACAACACACACAACACAATAAGCACACCAAACACAACCCCACAAACCACACACAATCCTTACCTAACCAACATCCACCTAAGCCACCACTATCCACCACGCCTCCACCCTAACCTACGCCCTTAAACTCACTTATCGCTTCCCAACCTAAACTAACCCTTAACTCCTCATCCCTCCCTCTAACTCTTAACCCACCTTATAAAACCCTCCCTAAACTTAACCCCCTTAACCCTAACTCCCTCCCTTCAACCCCACCCCCCCCACTAACCTAAATCCCTTAACCCACCCCCCATGAGATCAACAATCTCCACTCTCCTGCTCGCACCCAACGTCCGTCGTCTTCGCGATACTTGCGCTCACATTCCATCCCGGGCATTGGCATTGGTGTCATGTCATCCGTCGTCAGTCTTGTCTGTTGCATGTTCTGCCACATTCCACCGACTTCGGTCTTCGTGGTCTTCTTCACTCTCTCCTCCGATCCTCCGATCGATGTCGGTCTTCGCTGTGTCGGCAGTCAGGTAGAACCATATATATATATATATATATATATATATATATATATATATATATATGTGTGTGTGTGTATATATTAATTCATAATTTAAGAACTTTGTAATAGAAGATGTGTATATACTGAGAGATCATCTATTTTTGGTTGTGATATATGAGGCCATGGCACAATTTGGCTTCATATACTGTAAGAATTATACTGGACACCTTCTGAAAACTGGTTTGTTATAAAGGCAAATTGTAAAATCAGACATTCAAAATGAATGTAACAGCAGACAAAATATGGGTTATTTTTTCTTCTGTAGTTACATGTCATAGTTACTACTGGAATTTGTACACGTCTTTAAGACAGATGTGATTTGCTTAATTAGTTTCACGATGCACACTATCTGTCTTTGGTCCTCTGGTGGTAATTATCGTCATGTGCCCACAGTAAGAGATATGCAGAGGGGTTGTAAAAGCAATAACAGATGCACAAGTTTTGTAATGTGGCTTAGCATTACAGGAGCAGAGGGGTTGTCTTGTTATCATTTACAGTATAAGCCAGGAATGTAGCTTTTTGCTGTGTGGGAATGTCAATGATTAACAGCTGTCCAACAGAGATCCATGCCCACTTGAATGAAAGGAAAGGACATATGATGTTATTTTTGAGCTACTGTGACCCATATGACATAACTGACAGGAGTACTTATTTCTCGGGATCAGGTTGCATGAACTATAGTATTACTGTAATACTTTAGATGGAATGAAGATGGGAAATGTTTCACTATAAATGTTTTTTCTCATATTCATTCATTCTTGAAATGTTCAGTTACCTAAAATAATAACACTACAGTAAAGTAAGTGAACCCCAAATGCAGTATGCAGTTTTCAGTAAATGTCATTGAACAGGCCAATAGATTCTTCTTTGAAATTCTCTGAATTCTCCATAAATTTTGACAGTTCTCAGCCACTTGCTACAAACAATAAACTACCTACCAGTATTTAAATCGGTATGCTGTGAGACCTGGCAGTCCTTTTAGCACAATCATTTTTCACTCCAGAAGTCTATGATGGTCTTTCGTACATCAAGTTGGCAAAGTGCTTTCTGCTTTACAGCAGAAAAAATATAGTCTGCCTTCCTTCTGTATAGATGTGTTTATTCAAATGGGAGGCTGAAACAATATTTTGTACAGCTTGAAAAGGCAGAGTTACATACAATTGTATCACTCCTGGCATAGGTCCCATTTAAACAATAGTAAACAGCTTCTCCTTTTAAAAAGCATAATTTGAAAGATTTTGCCCATAATGTGATTGATTTTTTCTGAATATGTTTAATACCTTTCCAGGCACTGATTGCATAGGAGGAGAATATGTAGTTCTTGTTTCATTAGCATTTAGAAAAGCACTTAAGTCATACCCTGGGATTCATGAAGCTCAGCGCAAGGCCGGCATTAGGCTTGTGCCGACCGTGCGGCGTGAGGATGGAGCAGTAGCACCAAATGCATAGTTATGAAGGCATGCTGCTGACACAGCCATGTGCACAGGAAAGGAGCGCGAGTGCATAGGGTGTGGCGAAGTGCCGCATGGAGGCGTGGAAATGGCAGATGTTGATGTGCAACCTAAAATGCTTGCATATAACAAGTTGCAAGATAGTAACCACGTCAGTGTCCCTGGATACTGAAACGCATGCAAAGCATGCAAGAAAGTACCTGTGAACACAAAGTGAGGAAGCAAACAGAAATGCACGGTAGGGAATAACGGGTCCCTATCCCGTGAACAAATGACATGGAAGACCGTCTGGCCGTAGTCCAACTCAGTGTAGATAGCCATACCAAGTGGAAGTGAAACGCATCATATGTTAGTGATCCGCCAGTAAGTACGTCCAGCCCAATGGTGAGGGTCACCAGCGGACCCATAATGTGAGGGAGGGTACACAGCTGGGCAGATGTGTCCATAACAAAATACACGAGAAGTGTAGATATCTAGCGACCGTATGTCCGAATTATATCCCAGAAGGCATGTAATAGTCACATACAAAAGGTATGTCCATAATTCACATACCAAATGTGATAGGAAATAGAATAAGCATGTAAACGAAACAGAAGGAGCATGCAAACAGCCACAATAATAAGGACACATGTAGGCTGAAAGGGATAGTATTATCCGTACCGTCGGCTAGGATTACCACCTGTCCCACTTTGTGAGCGACAGTCCTTCTTTGGGCAGTTGTGTCCTGACAAAAACCTGTAACAATGGCAAATGTCCTGAGATTATAGAACAAAATTATTCCCTATACATTATGTAATAGTTACATTAAACAGGTTTTCTGTATCTAAATTACATAAATGTTATAAGAAACAGAATAAGCAACTGAACTGCTACAAGAATAAGGTTTTATATAGACAAGAAGTCTAAGTTCTATCCTGTGTACTGCCATGGGTATGTGTCGGCCTGTAAAATGTGATGTGTGTACCAGAAATGTCCCACTTTGGCCAATTAAAAAGGTGGCAACCCTACCATTGACTGTGGGGAGGTGTTGTCCACAACAGTCGGATATGTATACGGAATATATCCCATCCTGGACATAGGAAAAGGTGGCATCCTACCAATGAGTACAACAGGCCACCAAAATCCGGAAGTCAGTGGTACAAGCCAAACTTGTCAGGATGTGTCACAGTCAAATGGGTAGTACCCGGGTATACCAAACATGTAATGAAAGAGAAGTATGGGTGTGTACCTATGTGCGTGAGGTATAGCATGTGGAAAGCAAACATGGCAGGGTAGCCCACACAACCATACAGGTACCAGACACATGTATGGTATTCAATGTGTTACTCTGGCCATGTCATGGGCCAACAACCAAAGCACAGATGTATGGGATGTGAGGAATCTGTGTGTGTGGGGTGGATGGGTAATGGTACAATCCTCCAAGGTGATACTGTGTCATATGCAGAATAGGTGAACTGGAGGTGTATGAGGGAGCAGCGGGTGAAGCTGAAAGAAACACAAACACATGTATAAACAGCTGCAATACAACCAGACAGGCCATACTGTAGAACACAATCCCACAAACAGATGAATATTGAAATGTGCGATACAAATGTATAGATATGTCACTGGCACATACCCACAGATTGGTCCCGATGGAACTGGCCATAACAAATGCAGCACACCTGGATGGAACTGGCCATAACAAATGCAACACACCTGGATGCATAATGGACTACCCAGCATCCCCTCCACATCACACAACCTGCTCCTGTACCTGAACGTCCACCAAATCCAGCCTTACTTGGCCTACTGGTGTTGTGCAGCCACAGCTACACATAGTGACCACTACACATATGTAGTAGGTAGTGTCACCCTAGGTGGTTGCAGGATTGCACATGACCTCAGCACATTTTTGTAACTCCAAAACGATGTTCGGTATACCTCTTGTTGTGGATCGGTACAATTTTTGGTTATCCCTCATGGGATATGTAATCTGTGTAAACATTAGAATGGAAGACACAAAGTCCAGTCCTGTAGATATCTGGACAGAAGTTGGAATGTGCATTAGAGGTGTACGACACTGTCCAGGCCTAAGTGGTCATGCATAACCTACTACCCAGGATCAAACACTTGCCCGTGACGCACATGTCCCGACATGAATAAGCGGAAATATATTGCACACATTAACATAGTGGCACATGGTATAAGGGTGATGAAGGCACTGATGTAAACAGGATAACCCTGCTCTACTGTGTGAGGGACACTTAATGTGTGTGTAGGTGTGACCGACCATACCTGTCAACCTCTGAGAACAAGATATCTGGACATAGCCGTGAATAAAAGTATACCTGTCAACCTCTGAGAGCAAGATATCTGGACAAAGCCATGAATACTTCTAAAAACTAATGTGGTCTCCTTTAAGGCCCCTGAGCCAGTGGTAAACATTACTCAAACTGCTGAATCACTTACAAATGCCTTCTACCAGCACCTACAGGACTGCATGGATCAGGCAATCCCAAACAAAACTAAGACTCTTTGTACCAAAGGCAAGCGTCCAGTCTGGTGGACCCCAGCCATAAACAAGCTCTACAACAAAAGGAGGAAGCTACTACAAGATAGAGCAAAATCCTTGAAAGGTAAGACACCTTTGATCATTATAAGTAAAAAACTAAGAGCTCTCATAAAATCATCCAAGGCAAATTTTGAGAGAAAAATCGCCAAGGACTCAAAAGACAATCATAAGGCCTTCTTTAGCTATGTTAGAAACCTAGGAGGAAACTCCCAGGTATGCTCAGAATTAGTTCAAAATGATGTGAAGATTACTGAACCTACACACATTGCCAACATACTGGCTGACAGGTTCAGTGCAAACTTCTCCCCCCCAAAAGGAGAGATATCTATACCAGAGGATTGTAGCCCCCCAAACATCTCCAACACCCAGGTGAGAACTGCTCTCTCCAAAGCAAAAAACACAGCATCCATGGGACCGGATGGTGTCCCCAGCTGTGTGCTCCACGAACTCAATGAGGAATTAAACCCGCAGTTAGGACAGCTGTTTAATCTTAGCCTCACCTCAGGATATGCACCCAAGGAGTGGCGCACGGCGACTGTGGTCCCACTTCACAAGGGTGGTGCCTCCACCGACCCTGGAAATTACCATCCCATTAGCTTGACAAGCCTTATCTGCAAAGCCATGGAGAGGATCATAATGGAACTCATAAATAAAGACATAGGGAACTTGCAGACTTTGGATTCAACCCAGTTTGGCTTTGTCAAAGGCAGATCATGCCTTTTAAACTTGGTTGACTTTTTCGAGACAGTCACCAAGGCCATTGATGAGGGAAAGGCAGTCCATACAGCCTACCTTGACCTGGCAAAGGCCTTCGACACAATACCCCACTCAGGTATCATCGCAAAACTCATCAGCTTGAATGTAAACCCATACATCACAAGATGGGTTGCAAACTGGCTAAGTGACAGAACCCACAGGGTCAGAGTTGCTGGAGCCATGTCAGACTCAGAGCCTGTCACAAGTGGTGTCCCACAGGGATCAGTCCTGGGTCCACTCTTGTTCGGCATCTACTTTTCTGAAGTACAAGCAAACACTGGAGGGTTATGGCTGACAAAGTTTGCAGATGACTGCAAACTGGGCACCATAGTCGAAAACACATCTGACACAGATATCCTTCAGAAAGGCCTCACAGAAACAGATAACTGGTGCCAGAGCCATGGCCTAAAGTTAAATTCCAAGAAATGCATAGTCATACCCTTTGGGAAAAACAAGGTTACCCCTAGCTACCATATAGGTGGCAATCCACTGAGCACAGAAGAAGTCATCAGGGATCTGGGGACCCAGGTTGACAGTAGCCTTTCGTTTGACACTCATGTTGCTAAAGTAGTTAGGAAAACCTTCTACATTGCCCACCTGATCATGAAGGATTCACATCTAGATCAAGGGAGGTCATCGCCCCTGTACTCATCACTCATTAGACCTATGATTGAGTACAATGCCCCATTCGAATGTATCTGACCCGACACCTGCAGCAGCTGGAAAGGCCCCAAAAGTTCCTCACCAAAAGGATAAAGGGTCTCAAAAATATGTCTTATGCTGCCCGACTGAAAGAACTCCAGCTCTATTCAGTCTCATACCGCTTGCTCAGAGGTGACCTGTGCCTGACATATAAGGCCATGTCAAACCCTGATTTGATGAATATGCTTCACCTCAAAAATCTAGATCCCTCAGAACCACAAGGGCGGAGACTTAAACCTTGACACGGTTATTAATAGAACGTGCTGGAGGGACAGATTCATCACCCAGAGACTCCCTATGCTGTGGAACAAAATCCTGGTACATGTGAGGCAGAGCACCTCGCTGGCCTTGTTCAAGAGGAATCTTGACCAATGGATGGGGGATCGCAGATATACCCCAGGGATTACTTCAGTGTCACTGCTTGACAGAGGCACAGCAAAATAATAGGCATAGTTTTATTCAAACTAAAGGGGTGGCGAAAGCCAAATAACTATGGGCTAGGCTTATAAATGCCCTTGGGCAGATAGCCTAGTACGAACCTATGAACCTATAATAAAAGTGGGACAAAGGCCCAAAAGTATGGACAATTTGTAAAGCAACTGAGAAAGTTGATAGAATAACAGTTTGTACATTGTCATTAATTTCTTAAAGAGTATGAAGTCTGAAACTCAAGTGTCTGTCATTATGTTCTGACTTCAGTCTTTAATGACTAGCTACTGATTTGCCAGAAAACAACAGTGTATTACAGAGGTCCGTACATATTTACAGTAACAAACCTTCACATTTGTTTACTGTACCACTGCATACCTGTAGTTAATTCATGTCCAAAATAATAATCCTCGTATGAATGCATACAGGAAATAATCAAATGTGAATGGGAACACCCCTCACCGTGGATTATGTATTGTAACCACCCCCACCCATATTATGTATTGCCAACATAAAAAGCTGCTGTTCAGTCTCCCACACTCACATGTGAGTTCTGCCACTGACGGAAAGCGCAAATACCAGCGAACACATAAGGTAGATGATAGCATAATATGTTTTGGTTAGCACCTGTTGGCTTTTGTGAGGAACACAACACTCTTGGTGGGTGTGTCCTGCAAAAGGAATGTAATGGCATCTGGCCTGTGATTTCTTCTTGCGTGTAGTGGTGTAATAAAATTACATATCTTGTATCAGAAACAGATACATGTTATAGGAAACAGTATTATTGACTATACTACTACAAGAAAACTCTGGAAGTATGAAAAGCGCTGAAGTAGTCAGTTTAGTATTGACCGCAGGTATGTGTTGACATGTCAAATGTCACAGCTGTATATATAGTACCTATAGGGCTGTCACCATTACAAATGATGAAAATGGGAGCTGCTTTGTAGAATTGTCAGACGTAGCAGGTCAAAACATACCTACAGTCATGCATACTCCACAAATAGACATATTAGCACACAGCAAAGCTTAGGCCAGGGGTCATGGAGCCTTGGCCGGCGTGTACGAGTAAAGAAAGAGTAGAACAAGGCAAGATGTCTGCCGAGCTATTCAGCAATATCCTGCAGGGGTGTGTAAGACAGCCCCTAAATCAAACGTTGCAAGGACAATGTTAGGATATGCAAATTACCCCATTTGTAGCTGAAAGCTATGCAAATGATGTAAATCTGCGATACATGAAACAGTAAGCTGTCCGTGCAAGAGTAGAGTTATGTGCAGAAATGTACTCGGATGTTAACCGAGTTACGTTCTGCAAGTAGCTAAACGGGGCAGTGTCAGCTGCAAACAAAGGATGAATTCAGTTGAAGGAGCATGCCAATGGCCAAATATAAGGCCAGTGGCATATTTTTCCATTTGAAATTAATAAAACTCTCTTTGTCCTCCCCCGATCTCCGGTGTGTAAGCGTAGTGCAAAAATGAGCTGCACTTTTAAAACAAGAGAAATATTTAAAATACACATAGAAATTGTAATTATCATTAACAGTTAGTTCGCCATGCAGGTGAATGGCAAGCTGAAGACAAGATGGCTACTGAGTACTGGTTGCTATGTGTGGAAGCGCTCTGTCAAACATGTAACCAAGCATTAGTAGGCAATACGATGCAACTGAGGCTGAGGATAGTGAATCACAATTCGTCATGCCATATGGGCCAAGCCACTACAGTGGAAGAGTAGGTTAAGGGGACTATCAGAGTAGAAGATAGGTGACATTATGAGTGTGTATGTATAAAACACTGTAATCCTATTGGAGCAATGTGTCACATGCTTGCTGTCAGTTACTCATCAGTGGAAGAGGCGTGTTATGATTTATCTTAGGTACAGTCAGGAAACTGATGGTGTACACCATGGATATCACTGAAGTTTCTTGCAAGCCTGCTGACAGTGTGTTCGCGCCTGTGCATGCCTGTAAGCCAGAGTAAGTGCGTGTGTGTCAGACCGTGTGCGCGCGTTGAAGAATGAGTAAGCTAGTGTAAGCATGTTGAAGCCCGTGTAATGTTGTGTAAGCCAGTGTACGCTTTTGTATGTATAAATCTGTACTACACACATCACACACATACTGCACACTCTGAAACACATGCTGCCAATACTACACACGTCAGTCAAATGGCACATGGATGGATAATAAATCTTCAGAATCAACAGTGCTGTAAACTATACTACATTGATGGTCATAGCTGCAATACATCATGCCTGCTTACATACACCTAGAAGGATATCACACTTTGTGTTAACAACATTTTAACATTAATACAGTGCTATAAAGCCACCCTGAGCATCAGCACCATGTTAGTCTGTTCCTGCATCTATGTTACACATTACAGATGGTGGCGCAGGTGTCATCATATGCACAGGGTATGGTGTTTCTTTTCCAGAGCCTGTCATTGAGCCATCCAATCAACATGTAAGTATGTGTGTGTGTGAGGGACAACAGTGTTTGCATGGCCCAATGTTGATGCAATGTGTGTGTATGTGTTAGCCCTAGCTGTTTGTTTCATTTGTGTGTGTCTGCATGTACCCAGTTTCAGCATGTGTCATGCATATACAGGAAATTGTGGGACAGTCAAAGACCGTACCTGCCAGGCTATACAGCTCGCCATTACTGACCATGGACACCCTTGCATGCATTCAACAATATTCCAGTCCTGCACCTGTCAATGTATACACATATATTCTTGGGATCTGTATCACAACCTGTGGATAAACGGGAGTCAGTAATGTTAACCTGATTTGCATAGTAGTGTCAGGTAATACATAGTTATATGAGCCATACTCATCCTCCGTAGTAATAACCACTGCTGGCTGTTGCTGAGATGTGCACATGACCATTTAAAGGTGCTGTACTATCATTGTTGTCAATGTCCCTTGTAATACCCAGCAACAGAATAACTGGTCACTACACAACTATAACCCAGGATCACTACAGCACACAGTATGTGCACTATCACAGAGCCATAGCAGATTTACATACATTAAAGGTGTTCACGTACAGATAATGCAGCACATTCAATAGTGCTAATATCCACATACATATCAATATCTATCTACATTACATATATATAAATAGATATATACACACACACACACACACACACACACACACACACACACACACACACACACACACACACATACACTTGGCAGGGTTGGGATAAGAACACAGACCTAACTACCTTATCACACTACAGCATTACGCATGCACAGAATGCGCTACCATGATTACTAGATCACAGCATTCACACAGGCATACGTCTAGCTTGCTGGCATCAGCATCAAAGGCAAAGACGCCGTACGGATTCTATGGAGAGTGAATAGTGTAAAAGCAATGTACTGTTGTCATGCAGCGGGAAACTCTCACACACACACACACACACACACACACACACGTGGCAGGATTGGGATTAGAACACAGACCTAACTACCTTATCACACTACAGCAATATGCATTTACAGAACGTGCTACCAAGATTACTGAACACAGCACTCCCAGAGGCATACTTCTAGGTGGGTGACATCATCCGCAAAGGCAAAGACACCGATAGGGAATGTATGTGGTGTGAGGCATCTAAAAGCATTACCGTGTCCCCAGGCAGCTGGAAACACACACACACACACACACACACACACACACACACACACACACACACACACACACACACGCACACACTTGGCAGGGCTGGGAGTCGAACATACACCTAACTACCTTATCACACTACAGCGATACGCATTTACAGAATGTGCTACCGAGTTTACGGAACACAGCACTGCCAGAGGCATACTTCTAGGTGGGTGACATCTTCTGCAAAGGCAAGGACGTTGATAGGGAATGTATAGAGAGTGAGCAGTCTGAAAGCATATTACTGTCCCAAGGTAGACATGGACAAACACACTGCAGTGGTGTGATCAGGGCAACTAAATATCTACGGAGCACTACAACAACACTACATAGATACGGGATGCGCCACAGACAGTACACCCTGCAAGACAGTCAGCCAGTGTGTTCAATGTAGGCATCCATCGTGACATTGAAAATGGACATCTGTTGCCTGGATGTCCACCATCGCTATACAGGATGTCAATGGCCATGCCCATACACAGAGGCACATCACCGACACAAGGTGTCACTGGCCATGCCCACACGCTTAGAATCACATGTCCATTTTGAATGTACTGCGTGCCCATCTACACAATGCCGTACTTGGCATGCTCACACACTTAGTTGCAAAGGGCCGTCTTGCAGACACACAGATTCTAAACACGTAAGGGCGCAGTTTGGAATGTACTGTGTGTCCAACTACACAATGGTATACTGGGCATGCTCACATACTTAGCAGTTGCAAAGGGCCATCTGGCATGCACATGGATACTAAACATGGAAGGGCACAGTATGGTATTACTGTCCCCACGTACATGATGGCCACTCACATGTATTGACCAGTACACACTCAGGAGCCATCACCGATGTCTCAGGTGCAGATCACAGAGGTACACACCGCAGTCTACAATGTAGCCCTCAGACACCACCATGTCTTTGGACCAGCAGTACATCAACACAACACTGTGTGACGCATGACCAGTGGACTGTACATAGGTGTACAGCAACTGTGCAGACTACACATGTACCAACAGGGTTCCATCATGTGTTATTCATTGCAGTGATACCACTGTACATAACCAGGTCAGCTCTACACATAACAGGGGCCCTGGGTCTTACACAGCTGTGACAGATGACTGTCGCTGTACACCAACAAACACACATGTTCAGATATGTCATACATATAATTGGAGTGGATATGTGCATGGACCACACACACAACACATATGTACATAGCATAGCTTTTGCTGTCCTCCGTGCAGACAAGTGGCTACAGCAATCATACACACGGAAATGGGAGGTGGGTCCATGGCTGTTGAATGCCAACAGTACATGAGGTAGCAATGTTGACCGAGGACACATTCCCTCTGTACTAGTTACCCATGACACCCATCATATCATACAACAGTCCATGTGTTATGTATGTCAACACACATGTCCACCGATTGCAATGCATACAAACATGGCTAACTGACAGGCATGTAGGGCCAACACACATGTACAAACTGTAGTGTGCATGCAGCTGCCATGCATGTGCAGTAGATGAAGTAAGTAACTCATCTGTGCCAAACTACAACATGCAGTTGCAATGCAGTCCCATCATTGACACCTGTATATGGTGACATACTGACAGTACGGTAGGATGTACATCAGGTATGGATGGATGTGTGTATGTAAAGTGGTGATCCACCTGTGTAGATGGATGTTCAGCGGGTATGGCTCACAGGTGTGTCACACGCCATCATACCATTACATGTGCAAACAGTACGCTATGTTACTGTTACCTGACGGTGAAAACATAAAACCTACACAGCGGTCAGATGTTACCGACGGTACGTCATTCGACACCTGTAACACTTACATCCTCCCATGTGCATATAGCAGCACAATTGCCGGACATAGTGTTGGTACACATAATGCAGCCAATACTGCTGCATGTCTGTCAGATGTATCATCATATAGCAGGTCTATCATTCACAGTACTGCCATGTGTGTGTGTGATCATATATGCCACATATGGTGGGAAATACATCCCAGTTGTGATACACCCCTGTACACTGTTGTAGACATCTGTACATACTGCAGTGTGGAAAGCATGACATAGGCAGGTGTGGTGTGTGTATCACACACATCAGCTATCCGTAGGTGTATGACAGTTGTGGTCTCCACAGTGTCTGTGTGTGTGTGTGTGTGTGTGTGTGTGTGTGTGTGTGTGTGTGTGTGTGTGTGTGTGTGTGTGTGTGTGCATGTATGTATGGCTGTCTGGTGCATGGAGTGTGGGTGTATGCTACCATACGGAACACACAGGATCCCAACCCCTCATGGTGATGCAGTCAACTACCCTGTTGATGCCATCGGTCTCAGCCGTACTGGCTACCTGTACATGTCCCTTCTCTGTGTTGCGTCATGTGGGTGCACAGTACTGTGAGCATGATGACCACATAGGCAAGTGTCCTCACCTCAACACTATGGAGTGTGCGTTAGAGTGTTGTCAACCCCGTGAGTGTGGGCATGTTCCTGTACTGTGACAGGGTATTACTGCTACACAGTGAGGCCTCATGCTATCAAGTGGCCTCTAACGTTATCATTGTCCAGACCGCTGTGTACAACCCCTGCACCATGTCAACATACCTGTGATGGGACCTGGTATGGATGTCACGTCTCTAGCCACTGTAGCCTATTAAACTGCACACAGGCTGCTGGATCAGTATATGTGTGGACATCTGTAGCATGTTAGACTTTCCAGCTGTCCGGTTGAGGCTAAGTATAGCATGCTGAGATTGCCATACGTGCCTGTGAGTACTCCACAGTTACACATGGGAGACTGCAAACACTGCTACCTGTAGACACATGCATGTAGACCATAAGGAGGGAACCTGGGCATCATTACCAACATGCTGTTACTGTTGTTACCGAGACACATACTGTGAACATATAACAAGGCATGCTACACCTGTACTACATGGTTGTGCACATATAACAATGCATGCTACACCTGTACTACATGGTATGTCTGGTGCGTGTCAACAGTACACAACCAATGTAATATACACATCTCTCACCATTCTTACACAACTAACGTAATATACACTTCCCTCACTAGTTGTACACAACTAATGTAATGTACACATCTCACTATTCTGTTCACCCTGTGCATCAGACCATTTGAGCATGTCCCTGCACCAATGGTGTGGATGACAGGGATGCGGCACAGGCTTCATCATATGCACAGGGTGATAATGTGTGCCAGGGGCATAGGTTGCACCAATGGGTGACATCTGTGTGTGGGTAAGGGCTGGTGATATGATTGGACATGTCTGTTCAGTATGCATGTGGGTGTTGTGGTGCCCTACAGATGTGTTTGCTGTGTGCGTGTATGTGTGCACACAGTTCTGCCTTTTGTGAGGCCTACACAGGGGTATTATTGACAGCTCCAGATTGTACAGACCAGGTTGTACAGATCACTGTGTTCGGCCACGGCCACGTGACCTGTGCCTGCCAGGGGTTTCACTGGCACTACCAGGCGGAGGTACAGATCGGCTACTGTCTGACAACACATTTCCACTGGAATCGTGTCCCCACTGGGAATGTCCAGGGCCACATCCATGTGGCCTGCTGTGTTCTGGTGTGGACAGTGAAGCACCAGCTGCACTGCTACTGCTACAGCACTATGGGAGCGGACATGTGAGGTGGCATGCTCATGTCGACCTGCACTAGGTGGTGTAGCTGGCCTATGTCCACATGGCCTATGTCTTACTCCTACCAGATGTTCCAGCACAGATACCTCACGTTCGTGGATTGCCATGCCACAGTCAAGGATTCTGACCATGTCACCCAATCGCCTGTCCAGAGCATCAGTAATCTGCTGTTGAGCATTTGCCAGTGCCTGGATGTTGTCATTTAGGGTACGGATAGCAGCCCTCTGCAACCTCTGCTCTCCTCTGTTCTGCCATTCAGCACATGCCTGTGTTGCCATTACAGTCTGGAACATGCGTCTGGTGATACCAGCAGCTGCGCTCTGTCCTGCAGGTGCATGACTGCCAGAGGTCCTCCTACGAGCAGCACCGGCCACACGCCTGTGTGGCACATCTGCAGTCATTACACTGATACCACGATGTGGAGACACACCTTCTGTAGCCACCACATGTTTCTGTTCCACGCTAACAGACGCTGACTGTCCTTCCTCTATGGCCACTGGTGATGCGGTATGTGTTGGCAGCAGAACTGTGTTCTGGGAAGAGGGGGGCATAGCTGGGATGGCAACCATTGGCGCAGATTCAGCCCCTGACAACCCTGCCTGTATCTCATGCATATGTTCATCACTGCTAGTATCTGTGGGGACACTAACATCAGATGGACTGCAGGAGGGTAACACACCTACATCACCTGTGAATGCAAAGAAAGACTCTAAATTACAATAGACACAGACACACACACACACACACACACACAGACACACAGATACACACACACACACACACACACACACACACACACACACACACACACACACACACACACACACACACACACACACACACAGACACACACACACCATGCATGTGATTTGACAGATGGTATGCAGCATGCCTGTGATACAGCAGATGGCATGCAGCTCAGACATTAATAGTGTTAGTAAGCACACCCCCTGGGGTGCATAATAAAGCAATCAGGTTCCATATCAGTAGCCATGCAGTTCACACAATCATGGTAGTATGCAAGCATCCCCGTGATACACTATGTGGACCAGAACAGGATAACAGTACACATGGCTGATGTGACCTTGACATGTAATCTGCTGACGTGTGCCTTAACATGCATACATGTCTGACACAATGGTGTCCTGACATATACAGCGTAGTAATGGCCAATCACATTGCGGTGTCGTCTGTATGCCCTACAGATAGATTGCATGTTTAGCAAATGTGCATGTGCATGGAAGGGTAGTGTGAGCCATCTACATTGCTCTATAGTGTGAAGTACAGACACTGTGCCATTGCATGGCATCATGAGGCATCTATATTGCTATACAGTGCATAATATGTACACATTGGATAGCCATAACTGCATGCATACCCATGACATAACTGTGGATTATGACCCACGATGCTGAGGTGTGTACACACCAAACCATGCTGTGTCATGTGACAGGTCACTGGAGGACCTACAGATGACACCCCTGCACAATAACTACAGAGTCTTAGCTGCCTGGCAACCATGTCCACACATACCGGACTTGTCAATTCACCATGTCCAACATGACATTGCTGTACCACACACACGAGGTGCACAGCTAATGGTGATGTCCTACAGCAGCAAGGGAAATGTACAGCATCTGTGGCCTGATGTGGTGTCAATGTCTGTGGAAGCTGTAGAGGTGACTACTGTCAGGCTATGACACAGGCGTGATGTTCAACACATCTTATATGGCAGAAGTCAGTGACACCTCCACTGGCTGTGCACAGGCTTTTAGGATGTCCAGTGTACCACATCAACTATATAATCGGTCAACTAAGGCTATAATTGGACCATGTGTGGACAATGTGAGACAGGGTGCATACACATCACATCTACTGTGTGGCTACGTATCTCTGGCCATCCCCCATGGCCATGTGTGCACATGTGTTGGACAAATGTGTGTGATGGCCATCTATCACACATGTCTGTGTTGTCCCATATGACATACACCCATAGATGTCAGATATGTCACCATCCACAGGGCTATGCAGACAACAAGTTGCATGTGGGGTATGGGTTATGGGATAATGTGACATTATTGCAGCCAATACACTACATGTCCGGGACATGTCAGATGGCACATCACAATGTGTGCACCCATTGCAGGGGCATATAACACAATGGTGACTCCTGTGGGCTGCCCATATCACAGCTCACTGTGTGGTACTGTTTGCGTACCACACATGTTGTTCCAATGTATAGTACATATGCCTCCATTGTAGAACACCTCCACTGTTGTATGCACAGCTGACCACACATTTAGTGATGACAAATACTCTGGTTTCATGTTGGTATATCATTTTGTTTGTATATATTGCACATGGGTGGCCTGAGTGAATGATGGGTGACACGACCTGTATATCTTGAATGAAACGAACATCAAGTGTACAAGTGTTAACTGGCCACATGGCAAATAGATCTATGCTTTTACATGCCTGATACTGATGACAGTCTCACCTGCAACAGACTCATGTCTGTGCGGCATGCCAGAGGTACCTGTATAGGGGTGACACAGCAGTATGAACATTATCCATGACTGTATGACAGCCACAGGGTGCACTGTGCATGTTAACACATTCGCCTGTACAATAGCATATAGTATGCACATGTGTGCATAGACAGGGTAGCATACTGTAGTAAGCAGCATGTGTGTCCACATGCTGCATACTACAGCATGTGTGTCCACATACCATGCATATGTTGTTACATTACATAATGTACAGTGACACATGCACATAAATGGGATATAGTAGCCATATGTGCAGTACTGACTTACCAGGAAACTCCAGGCTCATTGGCTGGGAGACACCCACCTCCACGATGGCAGATAGTGTTTGTGGATGCTGTTCTGAGGGTGTCCCCAGACTGGCCAGTAACTGCTCAGTGTGTGTGAGTGGGGGCTGGGTTGGTGGCCCACCACCTGTTCCACCTTGTTCCCTGGTGATTGCAGTGGCAAGCTGTTTTGCATGTCGTATCAGGTCCGTGCAGTGTCTGCGCACCTGCTGGTAGGTGCGGTAATGGCCACCCACATCATTCACCCTCCTGTGAAGATCCTGCCACAGGTCATCCTGCTGCTGGGCATGCTGTGGCACATGGCTGAACAACACCTCATAGTTCTCATAGAGGTACGGGATGAGGACATCATCCTCCTGGCAGCTGTATGCTGGAAGGCGTGTACGAGGCATTATCTGTAAGACATAATGATGGTGACAGGTCACAGTTTCAGAGATGTACAGAGATACTGCTGCACATACATTTCTATGACATCTAGTACATCTGCACAGTTATCTTTGCAAATCATCATGACACTGACACGACTGACGTGTTTGTGTCACACACATGTAACACCCTTTATGCATTGGATATCATCACCATATATGTGTGTCACCTCATTACAGTGTTCATACTCCATGTGAATGTTGTCTTGATGTGGGCATGTCTGTTTGCCTGCACTGGTGTTTTACCTATCTGCACATGCCTGGATGTGTCCACTGTAATGCTGTTGACCTTGATGCTGTGTATATGTCACATATCAACACAGACACAGCCTTAATAGACTTGAGCAGTGACAATGCACACATACGCATGGAAACCTGTACATGCACGTGTTTTGCCACATACATCTACATAGCACTGTACAGCTGTTCAATATCCTGCCACGGATTGCCTGTGTCGCACATGTGATAGACATGGGACAATGACTAGTCGGACATCATTCGCAGGGATGGTTATCAATCATAGCATGTATGGGCAAGGTTTCCTAGCTGTAACTGACAGCCATTATGCCACCACGAGGTGCATCAGTGCCACATTACTGATCCAGACAGTTGATACTACATCTACCATGCGGCCATCACACCATGTATGACTTGGATGACATGTGCAGCTTTGATGGACAGGGTATCATGGTATGGTGAGAGTATGTCACATGTATGGCACAGGGATCTGTCCAGCATGTGGCGATCCTAGTATTAGGATGGTGGCTGTCCATGACATACGTCTTTCAGATCAGGATATGGACATGTAGCATGTCCATCATCATGGTGCAGCAAATGTCTTTATGCAAGGTGGACAGCATGCTGCATAGTGGAGGTGAGGATTGTGAAGGCTGGTATCGCCCATCCACGCATGGCCATTACCCCTTAAAGGTGATATGTGATCCAATATTGGTCTTCCCAGTGCTGTATATGCCTGTCCAATGATCTCTGTGTTCATGGATGGCACCCTGTCATGACATGGGTACCTTGTATGACTACCTACAGGGCCTGGAGACGTCGCCAAGTCAGGGAGGTGTATTGCACAGCACCATCCCTTACACAATGTCCATAATGTTGACCACAGCCTAGGTGGTAGTTAATGTGCTCAGGGATGTTCACCTAGCAGTGACACTGCTGATATCATCCATCAGAATGTGCACATATGTCAGACACCTCACCCACACAGCCCATTCTGTATGTTGTTCACAGCACTGACACAGCTATTGCTCATAGGTCATGGCCATTCACATGCTTACATACACAGATGCTTAACATTTGTCTGTGTGGTATGGGCTACAATGAGGGTGGAGTACAACACATTAACCCTGTTCTACTGTAGCTGGCACTGGTGTGATATGCACATATCACTCTGGCACCTTTTGTAGTTGTGAGTCTGTCAACAGGCCACTGGTAGAACACTCCTGTGACATACAAAGGTATTTGTAATCAAACATCAGTATTTATTTATTTAATTTCTTAAAATTTTCCCGGATAAGGGCCCTTTAAAAGAAAACCCTTTTCAAGGGTTAAAATCAGTCCCCCAAAAAATTTTGGGGGTTACCCCGTTTAAAAAATTATCCCAAAATTGGGAGTAAAAGTTTATGGGGGTAGGCCCCTTGTTCAAAACTTTAATGAAAAGGTAGATTAAAAATTTAAATTCCCCACCCTTTTAAAAAATACAAAAAAAGGGTTGTTAAAAATTTAGCTTGGAAAAAGGTAAACAGGGGTCAAAGGAACTAAAAAATTCCTTTTGGGGAAAAAGGGAAACAAGGGTGACTTTTTAGGAATCAATGTTAACAACGGGACCCCCCGAAAGGGGGAAAGGGGGGGGCAATGATTTTGGGGACATAAATACTGACTGAGGGAAAAACTACCATTTTTAGGGTTTTTTATTAAGGAATGGATTGTTAAAAACCCCATGTTTGCCAGATACCGCCGGGTGCTTGGTGGTAATAGAAAATTTTGGTCAAGGTAATTGCGGTACCATTTTTTTTGGAGGATTGGAAGTGTTGCCATCCTCTTTGGAATTGACTTTTTGGTGTTGGGGGAAAGGGGGGAAATAAGGGTTAAATCTCTGATGATGAATTGAAAATGGATGATTGGGAATTATGAATAAAGAGGGGGCCCCAAAGAAATTGGGGACACCAACGGAAGGTCCTTTTTACCACACTGGTTTGTTATAAATGCAAAATTCAGGGGAAATGTGGTACATTGTGAAAGTAACAGTAAATGGGTTCTTTTTAAATCATAATGGGAAAAGGGTTGGATCAAACCTTTACAGTTAAAAAGGGCAAACTTAGGTTGCCCCGGGTTGTAGTTAAAATTATTTTAACGATGAAGATGAACGGCACTTTTCTAATTTAGATAGGGAACATGGAATTGTTGTAAATTGTTATCCATGGGGATGATGAAACTTTTCCCCCCTTTCATGGATGGAGGTAATTAAACAAAGGCATTGCTTCCTATTTGGAAGGAGTTTTATCGACCTACCCCAGTTTTAAATTTTTGGATGGATAGGTTAATAAAGAGATGGAGAAAAGAGATTGGGAATGGGGAAATTTTTAAAGTGGAGTGGTGAGAAAAGGGAGACAAAGGAGGTTTTGGGAGTGTTTTTAATCTGAAGATGGAAAATTTTACATGGGCAAAAGGAATTGTTATGTCGGTCAATGCTCCCTTGTTCACTGGGGGGAAGGGAATCCCCAGTTTGGGGAAATTGTTTTGGATGAAGAATATTTCTTCCAAAAAATTTTATTTACGGGGTTTTAGGGCCATCCATTTTTTTTAAATACTTTTGGGCCACCAGTCCCTTTACATCCTAAATCACAGATAAGGGTTGGCCCCCTACCCAGGGTATAGCATCACAAGGGCCCCATTGTGGTAATATTATCACACCCCAACGTAGAAACAGTGGACTTTTCAACCTTGGCGTTGAGGTATGATACTATGCACCATCCACCATTCACAGGTACATGGCTGTCTAAATTTTTTCCCCTTGGACACGTTGACACAGGGCTACAATCTGGAACTGTAATTACAGGTGTAGCAATACCGTGCTTTTGCCTCTTTGGGTTTTTCCTTCAAGGGAAATTGTTCATTACACATTCAACTCCTCCCAAAAACCCCCTGTGATGCTATGCACCCCGGGTAGCGTCCCAAACCCCTACCCTGGTCAGTAATGTGTAACATTCCCCAACCCTGTCTCACTTTCTCCACCGGCCAACAAAAAGGTTCCCCTTTTACCCAACAAGCCCTTCCCAAACAACAAAAACCCTTAACCCACTCATGTCCCTACAAACCATTTTTTAAAAACACAAGAAACATAGCCTTATTCACACTTGTTCCAAAAAGGGGAGTATATCCCACTTGTTGGAAAAACCCTGAAATTAACCAAACCCCTCCCAAACCCCAGGTGTGAATTTCCCATATTGACTCCCTGCTTCAAGATACGGGGACACAATCCCTTTTTGACCTAAGGGTGGCACACCTGGGGTATTAACTCCACCAACAAACCAAAATACCTGTGTTTAAAACCCCATTTCTGTCTTCACAGGCACCCCCTTTATCCTCAAACAATTTTTGGGGACAGACCCACCTGACCCTTGGGAACAACATAGCTTTCCTTTTACCCTTCTGCACTTTCCAAACACATCAGAAGGAATCAACAGCCCTTTAACCCCTTTTTTCCCCTTTCAGGGAAGACACTTTTGAACCCCTTTTTGGGGGAAACTGTAAATTTTCCCTGGCTAGGGGCCCAGAACCCGGCCTCGCAGTGACTGGGACCTGCCTCTAGGCTCTGCAGAGCACACCTGCAATGACAGGTTATAGACAGACCATACCTTTCAGGCACATACCTGGACCGCCACACCCACAGCTGAGGTGTTCCCATATCCCACTATGTTGTACACACATCCTGGCTAGTTACTTAGCACAATACATCAGAGGTGCTCCATGTGCAACTAACTGTGTGCGGAACCACTATACACATTGTAACAAGCTGCAGATTCAACAACATACCCCACGGTTACCAGACCTCATTTGTTGGTGTACTGGACAGTAGGGCTCAGACAGCTACTACTGATGTGTAACTGACACTACCCCACACTTAACTGGGATAGCCACTCATGTACCGACACATCTGTGAGTCATAACCTCCACTCGGCTGGATCAACCCATACACACCACCTCCAAGACCAACATTATCCTTGACATGAACACTACCAACATGTGAATGGTGTTCCACACCTAGAGTTATCCCCTCATTGGTGGATTCCGAACATATGCTACTCACCCTTGTTAGCCACAACCCGGCACCACACCCTTCATGGCATACACAGTACATGAGTACTACAATACCTACTACAGACGTCTTATGACAGCGGTTGTTGACATCATGACACCCGTGCAGATGGACAATGCACATACAAACACTGAAATATACCCCAGTGCACTTCATTAGCACATACAACTGCATGGATCATGTTATTCCACATAGAGCCATGATGGTACACACCAGATAACAGACGCCACTCTGGTGGTCAAGTTCCATGGACATAATGTACAACAACAGGTGGAGGCTGTTGCACAGTGGTGTGCAATCGCATGGGTGGGGTAGCTCACTGGTCAGCCTTGGTAGGGCCACGGGATCCTTCATCACATACTCCAAGACTAGCTACGTAAACATTACTGTGACACATTCCGGGGTGTACACAAGGCATTATGGTGGTATGTCAGCAGTCAGTGGCAATACCCACATCTGCTCTCACATACTACAGTCACTCAGGAACATTACAGACCCAGGTGATGTTGGCAACATGCTGGCAGATGGATTCAATGCTAACATTACACCCTCTCACTCACTACAGGGCCACAATCCATGCAGGAAAATTGTGGTGTCCCTGCGGTCACACCTACACAGTACTAACCTGCACTCTATATGTCCTGAGGCACTGGCCCCATGTCACCTTCCAAAGTCCCAGGCTGTGATGTCCACAAACCTCTGAATGACATGTCTCCCCACTAGGCCACCATATTCAGTAATAGCCTTGTATCAGACATTGTGGCCCCTGAATGGCACACAGCAACAGTTATCACACTCCACACAGGTGGCGCCACAATGCACGAGCGGGACTATAGTCCTACACACCTGACTGGACTGTTCTGCACGGCTATGGGGCACATCTTCATGGACGTTATTCACAGAGACATTGTTGGGCTCTGGTCCTTTGATGCCACCCGGGTTGGACTTGTTAGGGCCAGAGCATGGCCCCTACACCTTGTGGACTCCTTTCATACAGTTACCAGGGTAGTTGATGATGGTACGGGGGTCCACACATCCTACATTGTCCTCTCATTGCCTTTCAGCACCGTTCTCCATTCTGGTGTTGACAACATACACATCCACCTGCACATCGTACCCTATGTCTCAGGATGTTATGCAACATGGCTCATGGACAGGACACACACAATGAGGGTAGCATACCATAGTACCTACTGCATTTCAGTTACACTTGGCATACCACAGTCCTCAGTCATAGGGCCCCTCATGTTCAGTATATGCTTCCCTGAGGTACAGGCTAGCACAGAGGGACTTTCCCTGCCTAGCTATACAAACCCCTACATACAAAGCACCATGATTGATCCACCAGCTGATACTGACTCCATCCATATGGGTGTCACTGTGACAGATACCTGATATGAATATCATGGCCTCAAGCTGCATGACACAAGGTGCATGAACATCACCTTTGCATTACACCATTCACCCACTGACTATCACATAGGTGGTAGTCCCCTACATACATGCCACATTGTATATGTTTGTACTACACACGTATGTCACACCCACTTCTGTGGTTACCATATTGCCACTGTGCCGTGGATATCCTTCTACGTGGCCACACTTATCTGTACTGGGTGTGTAACTGGTACATAGGCACCCACTGTACCTCTGAACTCAAGACTTCTACACACATTCAAGGGTACACCCCCCCATTTAGGGTGTACCTTACACAACAGCTACAGCTTTACATACCACAACATTAACACGCCATGATGTTTATTGAGCTCCGACAGTTAAAGTATGCGGCTGAACTACGGACACCACTTCTGTACACATTTGCATACTACATACTCAGGGGTGACCTCTGCTGAACAGACAAGGCCCATGTCCACAACAATATTAATGGATATACTCCACATACGCGACATAAGCAAAAGCCACTGTGAGCAACATGCTCATGGATATGTGCACACACGCAACAATGATGTGCTTGAGGGTTACATTCCCAAACCGGACACTCACCATGCTTTGGAGCATTAGCCCTATGTACATCACGCAGGGACAGTCAGTAGCACTGTTCATGTGATACCTCCTTTGGTGGTTGGAAGACACATGTACACCATGGATCACTGCAGTGGCTGTACTGTGCAGAGGTGCAGGTAACACATGGCTCTGCTGTTCACAGGACACTACCCTAGAGAGGTGCCACTGGTGTGAACACTGTAGTTGTGCTTACACATACACTTGCCAGACTGCATAGTACCTCACTATGTACCTGTGAAGCTATTACGTGTCCTTTGTGCATGGTTACTTGGTATCTCTTCCATTTAGATTAGCTATCATGCTATTACAATGTCCCATGCCTACAAGCCATATGTATCATGTTATTGTACATGCTAATAGACGATACCTTTGGTATGCATGATATGTCTGTTATGCTATGTAGAATATCTGACATATCAACCTACAGTACTATACATTACACATATTTTACATAGTATCCCATAATGCAAAGCATACTTGTACAGCGGGACCACCTTAGACATGTCATTGTCATTATATGCCAATACACATGCCTACTGTGACAGTATATCAACATATACTATCCCCTGCTATGGCACATACTTGTTGGACATACCCTACCAATGATGGCGAGTTGTATGGAATTGTTCTGTTTAAAGCCCTCATGTAACATCCCTTGTGGTGTCTGTGATGTGTACCTTGTGGCCCACTGCTGGACGCACAGTTTCTACAAGTGTTAGTATACGCAGCAAGACATCACTACATAAATACCTTTTCCCACTTTATGCATTGCGGACACTTTTAATTAATGCAAACCAGGCTATACATACAGTAAATAATTAATACAAAACATGCTATACATAAACTTTCATACCGCGTGTTCTACATACCTTGTTATCGTTCTGGACTTTAATCTCTATCTCTCTCACACTGCTTAAACAGGTATATGGTATGAGCATATGGTTTGAATGTCTGGCAAGTCATCCTTATATACGTCGATACCTGTAACATGTGGTTTCCTGCCACCAATTGGTGTTCCTGAGTGACTTATTACTTGCACATCAGCTGTGCAGCTACTCTATTCACCAATTACGCAGCAACAGTGGGGTATAATTCAATTCTCCACTTGGGCGTTGCCCATTTGCCCTACCTTCGGGGAGATGGCCTGTATTGTGTTTTGTTGTGTGTAATTGCAACTGCTATGTGTAGAGACAAGTATACTTTGGATTCATGTCCCCCATGGATTGTGTGTGACAGCTAGAGTATGTGGTTCATCATGTGGGTGTACCTGTCATCCCAACCATCTGATAACGGATTATTGCAAACAAAACCTGTAACATCACCATTTGTTCCATTATACAATGACTACAATTTTGCATGGCGTCTTTAATTGTGTCTCTCACAAGATATGTTGACGGTTCTGCAGATGTAATTGATTGACTGGATGTTTGTGCTGTTATTACAGTCTGTATTGCTATAGTTTCTAATGTGGGGGATGTCAGTGGGTGTACGTAGCATATACAGGTTTGTGGGGCTTGCATTTCTACATATTCTATATATATGTGTGTGGGCTCCGTCCCTAATTAAAGAGCTATCAGTTAGTAGACTTATGTTACGGGATTTTACATTGGGCTGTGGTTAATTGGTTTCTATATAGTATGCAGGTGAGGTTGATACTTCCATACCTCCGGAATCGCAGTGATATGTAATGGGATATGTCTAAATGACAGCTATCCCGTGTATTTCTGTCCCATATTTGCAGTCATTGCGGTTGTGTTGGTAACAGAACCTCTTTGCCATGGGTTGTCACCTTTTCATATGGCCATTGTTGGACACTTGCGGGACACACAGCGGTGTTTACAGGCCGACACATAGCCATGGTCAGTACACAAGATAGCACATACTTTTATCCTCAATACATACCTATTGTTGTGGGACTTTGGCTACTTATACTGCATGTAACATTTACGTTTCTTACATAGAGGCATAACTATTTAATGCAACTATTACATAATATATGAAACATATTAATGTCCTACAATCTCGGACATTTGCCCTTTGTAATGTTTTATGTCAGGACACACCTGCCCAGGGAGGGGCTGTCCCACCTAATGTGGGACAGGTGGTAACCGTATGCCTACGGCTAGCTATACCCACACCTACCGTAATGATCTACCTCCAAGTTGGCACTAACAGACACACGATGCGGACACACACACACACACACACACACACACACACACATTACAGTCACACAGAGACACACACGGCACCCTCAATACACACATACACAGACTATGGCACTCACAAACACAGCTGAACACAGTACCTACGTGGACCGCAACACCAGCAGCGGTAACTACATGTCCCTTCATATCATCATACTATTACTCGCGGTTGTACTGTTCTGGTACTGTGTTATTTCGGTCTTTCAGCCTCGTGGTTACGCGTGTTGGTATGTTACACATTCCATAGTTGGTGGTATCCTATTTATTTGTACCTCCAAGGTGTTATGAATGTCGTTGACCTATCTATATATATTTGCAGATATCGTTGAATCTATATATATCAACATATATCACTCTATTGCCCTTTCTATCTGTGTTTTATATATATATATATATATATATATATATATATATATATATATATATATATATATATATATATATATATATATATATATATATATATATATATATATATATATATATATAAATATATATATATATATATATATATATATATAGATATCTGACAGGGAAAGTGACAGGCAAGTGACACCTTTCATTGTGTACTTGTCAGTGTATATTGTTTCCTGGACTCCGCATGTTTGTGTCTGTACCTGTCACATTACACACCTGCCATAGGTTAGGGTTACCAGCTGTCCCACTTTGCGAGGGACAGTCCCTCTTTGGGCAGTTGTGTCCTGCAAACTATTTGTAAACATGGCAAATGTCCTGAGATTTTAGGACATACTTATTTCCTATAGTTTATGTAATAGTTGCATAAAACAGTTATTCTGTATCTGAACCACCTATATGTTATAGAAACAGAATAAGTAAGTAAACATTACAAGAATAAGCTTTTATCTAGGCAAAACAGTGAAGTTCTAATTTTCATACTGGCCGGGTGTATGTGTCAGCCTGCAGACATCTGACGTATGTCCCACATTGGTCATTTGGAGAGGTGGCAACCCTACCATAGGAACATCTTGGCTAGCAATAGTGTTAGGTGATTCTATACATGATTGCGTGTTCTACTCCTGGCAGTGGTTGTTTTACCCTTCAGAGCAGGCACTATTAGTACAGGGGTGAATAATACTGGTTTCACATGTTCTGGACATCATTGACCGTGATCTGCGTGATATTCGGAGCAGCTTATCCCTGTTTCACGCATATCCATATAGTCATATTTAAACATCGCTTACCAGCAGTGGGAAATGCATATTCCCGCTAAAGTGTGCTAAACATGATCTGATGACCTGCATCCAATGTGCATTACTCGTGCCTTCAGGATTACGTTACATCCCTTGCAGGACGTGGGACCGGGAACATGCACAATGGTCACTGCATTTAACACATGGACATCTGTGATTTGTACACGTGTTATGTCATTTTGTATGTGGAGTATACTATGGCTGTTACTCCATACTGCATTCACATGGGTAACTCCGTTAGTTTACATATTGATGACTCTGATTAATGGTATGTCCGTGTGATGTTTACTGGACATGCTCCGGCATTGGGTATGTATATCACAGTGAGCCACACACAATACTGTGCTACACCTTCAACCGACCCTAAGTGGGGCATGCTGGGGTGATGAATACCTGTCATGGGTACAACCCATGCCTTGACACAATATCCATGATTATATTATGTGGAGCCCCTCATTAACGCAGCAGGGACTCTGTGCTGAGTGTGTGCAGAACAGTGCTTACACACATGTGCTCCTGCGAGTGCCTCTGCTCTACTAAGCGACAGTTGGTTACTCGATGTTGTGGCAACAGCAGACATTGTTTGTCCTGTTTGGTGTATGGTCTCTGACAATCAGCCGTGTACCTACTGATGTACCTGGGAACCTATATACACAGCACCACCATATGCTGATAGGGGCATGTACTGTTCAGGTGTTGACATTCCGTTTTCCAATAGCTGTTGTGTGTACAATGTTTAAGGGCTGCTTATGTAGGATTCACACAGTGGGCCACCTATACATTACAATTTACAGGTGGTCGGGTTTGTGTGCCATCCATTTTTCTGTGTGTGCAGGTGGAGAGGTTTGTCAGTCTATAGGGGCCTACACTGTCAGAGCATGTGCTGTACGTTCCCTCTTTGCCAAGGTGTAGGCATATTGGGCACACCTCTGTCTGCCTACTGGGGCTGGCACAGTGTGTTCGTAGGCTGAATCCCTCTGTGCCTGTGATGGCCTTGGCAATTACAGTGGGCTACGAGGGCCTTCACCATTTTGTTCCTGCTGCAGCTGTTTCCGCAGGATCATATTATGTAGCATGGCACATAGTATGACGATGTGGGCACACGTGCCTGGAGAGTACTGCAAGTCTCCACCAGATGTGTCCAAGCACCAGAACCATGATTTCAGCATCCAAAACACACACTCTATGATGATTCTGTTCTGTGCGTGTGCCTCATTATGGCATTCTTGCATGTGTGTGTTTGTGCATTTCTGATGGAAGTCATCGTCCATGGCTCCAGTGCATAGCCAGCATCCCCCACAAGGTGGCCGTGTGGGATGACCCCCTGACAAATACCTGATACAGCTGTGAGGCATGCCAGATATGGGAGTCATGGTAGCTTACAGGGCTGCCAGCACACACATCCATGATAATGCCCTGGGCATTGCACATGACCTGGCAGTTGGAGTGGAATCCCTTACGGTTTATGTAGTGCCTACCATGCTCACCAAGTGGTGACTTGCTTTGTATGTGCATGCAGGCTATCGCACCCAGTACCTCCGGGTAGTGTGCCACACAGTGGAAGTGACGCATATTGCTGGCCAACTCTTCCTGAGTTCGGGGGAAGTATATATGCTCATTGGCATGTGGTAACATGGCATCAAGGAACTGGTGTATTACCCTGGATGCTGATGCCTGTGAGATCCCCATTATCTCTCCAGTTGGCCTTTGAAAGGTACCTGTGACTAGTATTCGTAAGCTTACACATGCCTTCATGTCCACTGGGATGGGTTCCCCTCTGTTGTTTCTGGTTCTCAGGCGTGGCCGGCACAGCTCCACTATTTGCTGTAAGATGTCCCTGTCCACCCTGTAATGCTCTACTATCTCCAGATCATGTAGCCCCTGGTAGGTTACCCTTGGTCTGAACACTCTTCTCCTTCTCCGGGGCCTGCGGTGGTTGTCGGCATCATCCTCCACAACTCTGTCAGTCTCTAACACCTGCTGATGAATCACAGCTACGGCAGCTCCCAACATGTACATTTTAAAAGTTCCCCGTGTGTTTACACCTATGGTGCAGTGTTTGAGAATACACAGGTGTGTGTAGGGTGCTTTCACACTTTATATTATGTGAGCACCGATGATGTCATAGGGTGTGTATGTACGATCGTAGCTACAGGGTATCTTATGTGTTTACTACCGGAACTACTACTGTGGTGCCTTTGGTGTTGAATTCCATTTGGCTGCCATGGATTACCTCTTGACCTTCCCTTTACATTTCTGCATGTTCCACCTACCATTCTCTGGCATGCATCCAGCAGCCTGCTTTCATTTGTACTTTTCTAGACCTGGCTTATCTTGCGTAATGTGTGCTATTGCCAGTCTACTGTCAGTTTGCTTTGCTCTGCTATGACAGATCTCCTATCTTTGCAATCCAATGCCTCCCCTCCTTTCTTTGCATTCCAGTGCCTCCCCTATCCTGTTTTACAGGTTTCTGCGAGCAGACTTGTCAGCTGCCGTCGATTGGCTGCTGTGAGGTGATTGGTGTTAATTGCTCATTAGTACTCCAATTACCTTACTTCAGTATTTCCTTCTTTTCTTCCCCTGACCTTCCTGTTTGTGCTATTGTTCGTGGCACGTGCATCTGCTTACCAGGTTTCGGGCACATTTTCATCCCCATACGCATGTGTTTTCGGGCACCATGTGTGCTCTCAGCTAAATGATTCTATACCTTCCTCCCCACCCCTGTCCTGCAGCTTTGCTTAGCAATGGCCAGGCAGATTTGCATTGCTCCAATGTGCTTACTGCTACGGTGGCACACCCCTCTGCTGATGTCATGTATCTCCTCTGAGCCACTCCTCGGTGTTATAGCACTGCGCCGTATGGTACAACCTTCATCTGGCGGGACGTTTGTGATTCAGTATTACCTGCCTCATTTGCATGGCATTGACTACTAATTCATAGTTACCGTGCCAAACACTGTCGCAGGCCCTTAGCAACCCTTGCACCTTGGTTGTGGTGTTCCATGCCTACCATTGCGTATTATGGTGTAAACCTGATTTGTATTACATTGCGATTTTATGACATTTTTATATAATTTCTTTATGTTCCTGTTTGCACACACATGTCCTGCAGTTGTACTGTGCGTTACTGTGGACATGACATTAAATGTTGTTTTTTAGGTGTTGTGCATCTTTTCTTATGCCATTGGCTGTGTATTTAGCCATTGGCATATGTTAACTTTGTAATACATGAGTCTGGTCCGCCTCCATAGCTCCGATGTTCTGTTTGGGAAAATGTAAACCGTGTTTTTTGGTTTAAATTTCCGTGAGTTTACGCTATGCCTGCACTACTTCAGGAATCATTATCTGCCTTCATTTGCATGGTGCGACACTACGCATGGGGTGATTAGCATACCTATGCCGAGGGCTGCGCAGTTCTGGCGTACAACGGTAGTGCACGTGGAATTGGATTGTACCTGAATCGCTCAACGGCCATATTTGGCATTATTCCGCCTACGCTACGCCTGTGCCTGGCGCAAGCTTCATGAATCCCAGTCATAGTTTTTCTAGTGTAAAAAACTGTGTTAAAATGATACAATAATAAATTGCATATTAATGTCTCACACAATTGCATTTGTAAGTTATGAAAGCATTACAGAACAACTTGTACAATTATTCTTTAATAGGCTTTGATAAGTTATTGCCCATGTTAATTATAGCAAAGACACTATAACCCAGTGCTAAAGGCCTTAATGTAAGCTATAGTAAATTCAATGCCACATTATTTGCAACAGAAAGTCAAACTTCAAAAAGACAGGTGCTTCTCTACCTTATGTCAGGTGATGCATGCTTGTGTATATATCTATATCAATATATATCTCCTCAATAACCCTATATATCAGTCAACAAATGAACAAAAGCAAATGGTCTAAACGAGATACAATGAGCTACAAAGAACTATAAACAAAAAAATTTAAAAATTGATATTCTGTTGCGGGTCATGGCCTCCCCATACCCACATACGCCCCTAGTAATCATATATATTAACTCCAATACTGCATTATGACCACCCTTGCAACCTCATACCTTCCTGCTAATTATATATACTAACTCCAGGATTGCACTACAGTGGGGAAAGGGTGTATGCCCTGATCCCCACTTTACCATAATCTCATAGTGAAATTGCAGGTTATTTTTCATCAGTTGCACCAACATAGGTTCATAGGTTCATACTAGGCTATCTGCCCTAGGGCATTTATAAGCCTAGCCAGAATGTGTTTGGCTTTCACCACCCATTTTAAATTTATTTTGCTATGCCCTTTTTCAAGGTTAGTATACTGTGCCTCTGTCTAACAGTGACACAGAAGTGATACCCGGGGTAAACCTATGATCTCCCATCCACTCATCAAGATTCCTCTTGAAGAGAGTCAATGAGGGACTCTGCCTAACCTGGACTGGGATTTTATTCCAGAGTGAAGGGAGCCTCTGGGTTATGAATCTGTCCCTCCAGCATGTCCTATTTATTTCAGTGCTGAGGTTCAAGTCTCTCGAGCACGTAGCTCGATGGGATTTGGATTTTCTGAGGTGCAGCATTTCCATTAATTCCAGGTTGGACATGGCTTTATACGTCAGGCACAGATCGCCTCTGAACAGGCGGTATGCCACTGAGTAGAGCTGGAGTTTCGTTAACCGGGCAGCATATGGCATCTGTTTGAGCCCTTTGATCCTCTTGGTGAGGTACTTTTGGGGTCTTTCCAGTTGCTGCAGGTGTCTGGTAAGGTACATCCCAAAAGGGGCATTGTACTCAATTATGGGCCTGATGAGGGATGAGTAAAGAGGCACGATGATGTCCCCTGATCTAGATGTGAATCCCTTCATGATTAGGTGGGCTATATAAAATGTTTTTCTAACCATTTTGGCCACGTGGTTGTCAAATGAGAGATTGCTATCAACTTGGGTCCCCAGGTCCCTAATTACTTCTTCTGTACTTAATGGATTACCACCTATGTGGTAATTTGTGGACACTTTGTTTTTGCCAAAGGGGATGACTATACACTTTTTGGCATTTAGCTTGAGGCCATGGCTCTGGCACCAGTTGTCTGTTTCTATGAGGTCCTTTTGGAGGATGCTCATGTCGGGTGGAGAGTCGATTATGGCACCCAGTTTGCAGTCATCTGCGAACTTGGTCAGCCACAGTCCTTCCATGTTGGCCTGTACCTCCGAGAAATATATACCAAACAAGAGAGGTCCCAGGACTGAGCCTTGTGGGACACCACTTGTAACTGGTTTGGAGTCTGACATGGCTCCAGCAATTCTAACCATGTGGGTTCTGTCCTTGAGCCAATTTGCAATCCATCTAGTAACATAGGAGTTTATATTTAAGCTGGTGAGCTTATCTATAATGCCCGAGTGGGGTATTGTATCGAAGGCTTTTGCGAGGTCCAGGTAGGCTGTGTGGACCACCTTCCCCTCGTCAATGGCCTTGCTGACTGTTTCAAAGAAATCAACCAGGTTTAAGAGGCAGGATCTGCCCTTAACAAAGCCGAACTGGGTAGGATCCAGTGTTTGTAGGTCCCCAATATCTTTATTTATGTGGTCCATGATGATCCTTTCCATTGCTTTGCAGACCAAGCTAGTCAGGCTTATGGGGCGATAGTTTCCAGGATCCGTTGAGGCACCACCTTTATGGAGAGGGACCACTGTTGCTGTACGCCACTCGTTGGGCACATATCCTGTAGTAAGGCTGAGATTGAACAGTAGTTTTATGTTTGGGTTTAGCTCTTCTTGGAGTTCATGTAGGACACAGCCTGGGACACCGTCTGGTCCCATTGATGCTGTGTTTTTTGCTTTGGAGAGGGCGGCTCTTACCTGAGCATCTGAGATGTCAGGGGGGAAGCACTCTGCTGGGATAGATATTTGCCCTTTTGGTGGGAGGGGTGGGAGAAGTTTGCGCTGAAACAGTCAGCTAGGATGTCGTCAATGTCTGTGGGTTCGGTTAAATTTTTTGTCATTTTGGACTAATTCTGAGCATATCTGGGAATTACCACCCAGGTTCCTTACATAACTAAAGAAAGCCTTGTGATTATCCTTAGTGTCCTGTGCAATTTTTCTCTCGAGGCTGGCCTTAGACATTTTTATGTGTGCCCGTAGTTTTTTGCTAATACTGATCAGTGATGCCTTCCCTTTTTGGGATTTTGCTCTATCATTTTGTAGCTTCCTCCTTCTATTGTATAGTTTGTCTATGGCTGGGGTCCACCAGACAGGACGTCTACCTTTGGAGGATTGGGTCTTGCTTTTATTTGGGATCGCATGATCCATGCATTCCTGAAGGTGTTCATAGAATGCGTTTATAAAGGATTCTGCGGTCTGGGCCATATTTTCCACAGGCCCGGGGGCTTTGAAGGATTCCACCTCAGTTTTGATGAGTGTGAAATTTGCTTTAGAGAAGTTTTTCACTGTGGTTTTCTGGGCAGGGGGTGGGATCGGGATGTGAATATCCAGTGAGATTAGTTTATGGTCTGATCTTACCAGTGAGTGATACACTTCTGGTCTGGAGCATAGAGTCCCCATGTTGGTGATGATCAGGTCCAGTATGTTTTCCCCTCTTGTGGGAGTGGTAACAAGTTGTTCCATAGCATTTGAGTTTATAAATTCTAGGAACCTTTGGGCTAGGGTGTTGGAGCTAGACTAATGCTCCCAGTCTATGTTTGGGTAGTTGAAGTCGCCCAGTATAATGGTGTTTGGAGAGACCTTCATATTTTCCAGTGTTCTCAGGAAGGCCGAGTGGGGTTCCTGGGTTTGGGAGGGTGGTCTGTAGCAGGCTATAAACTGGAAGGCAGTTTTACCCACTGTTAGTTGCACATGGATAGTCTCTGATGCTTCGTGCTTTGCCACCAACCTGGAGGTGTGGGTATCTTTGATGAATATCGATACTCCCCCTCCTTTTGTGGTTCGGTCCAAGTTTTGGGGCCGAAAAGCATGGTATGAGGTATAACCTGGTATGAGGTATAACATTTTCATTCATTGA